>NC_056731.1:388585393-388830393 GCF_019279795.1 Protopterus annectens | reverse complement strand
TCAAAATGATCTGTTAATTTAGCAAATAACCAAGGTGGCAATACATTGAGGATATGGCAAAGGAATCCGGGGTGCTGTTAGAGTTGATATTCAGACCTCAGCCTGCTCATTCCCATCCGATATTTAAAAATATACATATCCGAGTAAAAGACTCCCTACGTAAATAGGAAACATACACAGCATTTCAGTTGTTGCCCCCCTGCAATCATAAAAAACACATTTTAAATGAGTATCCCTATTTATAACCATGTTTTGCACAGATGTGCACTGTAGAAATGAGTTTAGACAACATTTAACATTCGGGGCTATGTGAGCCCTAATCTTTATGGGAGAACAGAAAAAGAGCAGTGCTCCATTGAGTATGCAGTGTATGCCTGGATACACACTATAACAGAATTCAAATGTTTCTGTTCGTAAATTATTCACCTACAAGTTATGCATGCATGCTTAATGATAACTGGTTTTGATTAGACATTGGATGAAAAAAAAATAATTTCTAGGCCTACCTATTTAACATAAGCAAGATTCCACAATTAACATGTCAGGGAACTGAAGCTGGGGAGCACCTTTCAAGTTTTCTAGACATCAGAAGGAGAGAAAAGAGGTAAACTTTCTTAAACAGATTCTACCATCATGAAACTAGGAAAAAAATCCTTAAGAACCCTAATGGGTGACTGATAGAAGTCTCAACTTACAATAAGTTTTAGCAGCTACCACAAGAAAGAGTAATGCACTAAATGCAGCAATTATATTACTTACTCCAACTCATAACTCTCAGGGTCTGCTCTTCACATAACAACATATAGCAAAACTGACATAAATCTGAAAAAACATTTACAGCCATCCTAAAACACTTCAAGGCAGACACAGTGAAAGCATTCATTTGAAATTTAGCCTGTTTTGTGAGGGCACCTAGAGTTTCGCAAACCAAGAACATGGGAAAAATGCCTGCCAATGAATTTTTACAATTTTGGTACCACACAGCCACCAGAGCAGGCCACTCAGGAGAAACAGATTATATTTGGGACTAAGGTATAGGTAGCTTATAAAATGAGGATAAGGGCTCAGGACTTTCTATATGGACACATGAATTTCACACACTGTGAAAAATGAATGGCCTTATGTTTAAATGCTGTACACCCCCCTACTTAATGTACTGCACATGAATGCATCTCATATAGGTAAAATCAGAAATATCTAATTTTCAACACGTACACAAAAACTGGTGCCCTCTTCCCCAAAGCATTAATTCAGATATGATAACTTCAGTCAGTCAGAAATGTCACATTTTACTCCAAAATGTATTCTCCATTGCTTTGCTGCATTTAAAAAGAGTAGGAAATACTTAATATTGGCTACCCCTTACAAAAAGATAGATAACTACAACCACTGAACAGCTCAGAACAACTCAAAAGATATGGTACAAGACTTTTAAAAAATGTACAGGAATTGTTGCCCATTAATCAGTACCTAACAGCCGACTTAGTAGTGCCATGTGCTTTGCAAATAAATGACTCCATTAAACTCCAATGCTACATCTAGACCGATTGCGAAAACAAACTACTCAGAGCAACTCAAAACTGTTAACAGCAGTCGAACATTAAGATATAAATCACTTTATCTATTTCTCCAATTAAATGTTTATTAACTTATTCATTCCAGCAGCACTGCCTCTAATTAGATGTGAAATGCCCCAGTGCTGACAGTTGACTTAGCACTGCCACAAACAAAAACAGCTTAAACACATTTGAATGAGCTAGTAAAGTAGAAGCTAATTAAGTACACTTCCAAAGCAGTGCGCTCAGAAACATGATTAACTTACACTGTGAAAAGTGCAGTGTCAGTCGACACATCTCAGGGCAAGAGGTGTTTAACAGAACAGCTCCCTTAGTGTGGTTCTAATAGTGTATCTCCCAATGCTGAAAGCATCAATAAATTAAATTATCTGCTCCTGATCGCACATGGTAAATATATTACCTCTTAAATAGCATAAATCTCACTAACTCATTTCCAGCATCTAAAATCACACGCAACAGTAATGCAAGAGACACATGTTTAGCAAGCTCAAGCACTCTGACAAATTTGGACAAGCTATTTCACTAGCCCATTCTTCTGGTAAAACAAAGGAGTTTGTGTACTTATTTTTTTATATTCTATGTGTTTACTTTCAAAATTCCATTGAACTAGAGGAACTTGAGGAGAAAGGCCTCAATAAAGATATACTGATGTTACACATAGGTTGGTACTAGGATATCGGCCCTAGGGCCTATACAAGCCTAGTCATAAAAATTCCCTGGCTATTTCTTCCCAGAATATTTACTTCCCTGGTCCCCTGTCTAGTAGGGCAACTGACGTGATCCCTGGGGTGAATTTCCTATCTCCCATCCAATCGTCAAAGTTCCTTTTGAAGAGGGCCAAAGAGGCACTCAGCTTAACATGAATGGGCAGTCTATTCCAGAGTATGGGGAGTCTCTGGGTCAGAAACCTATCCCTCCAGCATGTTTTGTTCATTGTGATGACTAGGTTTAGATCCCTGGAGCGTGTGGCTCTAAGGGTCTGGGATTTCTTTTAAGTGTAGCATGCCCAACAGCACTGGGTTTGACATGGCCTTGTATGTTAAGCAGAGATTGCCTCTGAGTAGGCAATATGCGACAGAGTATAGCTGGAGTTTTTTTAGATGGTCAGCATAGGGCATCTGCTTTAGGCCTGTGATTCTTTTAGTGAGATATTTCTGTGGCTTTTCTAGTTGTTGCAGATGTCTTGTGAGGTACATACCAAATAGGGCGTTGTACTCTATAATGGGTCTAATGAGGGATGAGTACAGTGGGACAATGACCTCCTTTTTTCTGGATGAAAAGCCCTTAGTGATGAGGTGTGCCACATAGAAGGATTTCCTGACTGTTGTGGTTATGTGGTTATTGAAGGTGAGACCACTGTCCACCTGTGTCCCTAAGTCCCTTATCATACTTTTGGTGTTTAGTGTACTGCCACTTATGTGGTAATTCATAAGTACATGTTTTTTTCCCCAAAGGGGATAACTATACATTTCTTGGCATTGAGCTTGAGCCCATGGCTCTGGCAGCAAGCATACGTTTCTGTAAGGCCCTTTTGTAGAATATCCATATAATTTTGGGATTGAATATTGGATCCCAGTTTGCAGTCATCTGCAAACTTTGTTAGCCAGAGTCCCTTTAGGCTGGCCTGTACTTCAGAGAAGTAGATGCCAAACAAGGGTGGTCCCAAGACTGAACCCTGAGGTACTCTGCTTGTCACTTGTCTGGAGCTGGATTTTGAGTCGGCTACTTTTACAGTGTGGGTTCTGTCAGTAAGCCAGTTGGCAACCCATCGAGTGATGTAGAGATTAATGCCCAGCTTAGTAAGTTTATCTATGATTCTAGAGTGGGGGGATGGTGTCGAAGGCCTTGGTGAGGTCCAGATAGGCTGTGTGATCGCCTTAGCCTAGTCCACGGTTCTGGAGACTGATTCGAAGAAGTCAATCAGGTTGAGGAGACAAGATCGGACCTTTACAAAACCAAACTGGGTGGGGTCCTGTATTTGAAGGTTGCCAATGTCTTTGTTTATAAGTTCCATGATAATGCGTTCCATGGCTTTGAAGATCAGAGTCGTCAGACTGATGAGACGATAGTTCCCGGGATCCAAGGTGGATTCCCCCCTTGTGGAGTGGGATAACTGTAGTTGTGCGCCACTCACTGGGCATGAATCCTGAGGTGAGGCTATTATTAAACATGATAATTAGGTGAGGTGCCAGTTCATTTTGTAGTTCATGTAGTACACAGCCCGGGATGTCGTCTGGTCCCATGGACGCTGCATTCTTAGCTTTGGAGAGTGCGTTTTTTTACCTGTGTGGCCATGATTACCGGAATTTGGCAATCTTTTGGTATTGAGATGGGCCCTTTAAGGGGTGAGAGGGGGGTGAAGTTGGCAATGAATCGATCTGCCAAGATATTGGCAATCTCCTTGGGGTCAGTATATTTAATGCCATTCTGCTGTAGCTCAGAGCAGATCTGAGCATTGCCATTTAGATTCTTAACATAACTATAGAATGCCTTGTGGTTGTCCTTGGAATCTTTGGCAATTTTATTTTCTTAACTAGCTTTGGAGGATTTTATGAGGGATCTCAGCTTTTTACTGAAGCTGGTAAGGGAGTTTTTTGCATCCTGTGATTTTCCTCTTTTCTGCAACAGTTTCGTCCTTCTGTTGTATAGTTTGTTTATGGCAGGGGACCACCAGATTGGGTTCCTTTTTTTTTTTGGAGGAGACCATCTTGGTTCTATTTGGAATGGCATGACTCATGCACGAGTGGATGTGTTCATACAGTGCCTTAGTGTAGGATTCAGCAGTCAAACTTTCAGTTCCTGTCCACAGCCACCAACTAAAACTGGTATCTAACTGTTCAACTGCAACTGGTCATATCTGTTATTAATTGTAGGAGTTCTCATTGATTTATAGCTAGAGCAAAACTGATGCTTGTGCAAGAACACAGTGCAAAGTTCTGGACAACTTCTCATTTCTCCACTACTGTGTGACCACAGACTAAAACAAACAAAAGAACACACAAGTTATGAAGTGTGGGAGGTGTGCAGCAGGACTTGACTCCCACACACGCAATAGTGGCAGTTTAATTTTCTACAGACAGGTATCAAGTGGTGTGTCAGATAATTCATAAGGGAAACTAAGGTACACATGCCATGTAATACATTCAGAACCTAGGCATTCATATAGCAATAACCCACGCCTGGGTGTGGGTAATGCTGGATTTACCCACGGTTGGTGTGGTTTGGTCATGAGGGCGAAGCCCGAATGGCCAAACAAAGCCAACTGTGGGTAAATCCAGCATTACCCACACCCAGAAGTGGGTTATTGCTATTATACAATGACATTATTTAAGAAAAAAAATAATAATTACTTTTCTTAAATAATGGCATTGTATAATGCCTCCTTGCTGCCCTTCTGCAGCTGTCTGGTATTCTGCGGCAGTTCTGATGTACTGCGCATGCGTATGCCTACGCAGTACATCAGAGCGGTGGCAAAAGCAACGGAGAAAGCAAGATCTCCGTTGCTTTTTACAAACTGTTGCGCTATGTTAAATGGGTTTAACATAGCAAGACAGCTTTAAAAAAAGCAACGGAGAATCTCCATTGCTTTTTTGAAAGCTGTCTCGCTATGTTAAACTCGTTTAACATAGCGAGACTGTTGCTGTAAGACTTATAGTAATGGAAAAAGTCCGGGCGACCGGACCTTTTTCCATTGCTATAACTCGGATTTACAAAGTGCACACTGACCAATCAGCGTGCATGTTTTTGAATATTAATGGGGGGTCGTTGTATAATCATCTATAGCAACCCACAAACTGCAGAGAACCAGTTACTCACCAATAATGGTTCCAGAAGTTTTATTAAGGTAAAGGTTTTCCATTTCTAAAAGCCTCCCTTTGTCCATCCACAAACACATTCTGAAAATGAAATGTACATGACAAAAAAGCAAATACATTAACCACATTACAAACTACCCTTACAGCTGCAACAACTAGAAAACAAATCTCTGCACACAACATGCAGAGATTTTGACAGCAATCTAGAACTTAAGACTTCAATATAACAACCTAATCTACTGACACGACCAATCATAAAACCAAATAATATGAGATGCATGTGAAGCTCAGTGGCCAACTGCCATGCTAGGATAGGTGGCTACAATTAATGCAGTCCCTAATCCTTAAGATACAAACACGGAGTGTATGAGAAGGTAGATGCTCTTTAATGCTGTTGCTGAAATGTCAGACCATTTTTATCTCTTCAACATGCTCAAAATTTAAATGAATGAGGACAGGGAATAAAGCAGGTATCTATGGTGTTGCAAATGAAGTGTGTGATACTGTGAAGTATTACAAGAATTTAATTCAAATTTCACTTGTTCCTGCAAGTTACAAAGACAACCTATTAATGTAATTTACTACACCCCAGACTAACAAGTCCACCTATTCATATATTGCACACAGACATATGTGCTGTAGAATCTACATTTAGATGGAAATTAGTTCAAAACATACATATAAGGGCATAGAGTATGAGAGACTTCTCCATTATGTTTTTCACCATGTAATTCACAGGAATTTATTAGCGGTCAAAATACTCCCACTGGCTTTTATCAGTAATGTAGACAAACTAGTATGAACATCCTTAGTCTACATAAGAAATGTCTTTTACCTACTGAGGCAATCTTTTTTAAAAATTTCAGTAAAGATTTACTTGATTCTTGTACAGCACCATAGCAGAATTATCCACATCACATAACAAAACATTTCTATTTCACCACAGGTTCATTTGCTGACAGAGTCCCAAAAAATACTTCCAAGCATCAAGCTTACGTTTTTTCCCAGAAGACTTTATCTAACTAGCTTCACTCTGTTTTGCTGTCATAGCTACGTTTTTCACCACTGAAGAACTCTCTGCTCTTAGTTTCTCTCCCCCCCCCCTCTCAGAGACCCTAACCTCCACGACCAACTTTAATTCATCTGTTACTATGCAAACTTTCTTTCAAATTAACAATGTGATCACATAACATGCACATATAGACACACATACATTTATATACATTATAAATATATAGGTCAGGATAAATTGGGCATATGCATGTTGTAACATGCATGTATACAAACCATCCAAGTATACAGAACAAACTTATGTAAGATTCCTAGGAACTTCACTGTGACACAGTCACATAACCATTTTTCACCTTACCAATACCCACCCTTAGGCTGTACCTCCTTTTTCTAAGATAGTGAAGCCAGTCAAGGCCAGTATGAATTTGTGGATGCCTATCCAATCACCTAGGTTCTGGCTGAAGGATGACGATGACCCAATCATATCACACACATGCATGCATCATGTTTTATTTATTTCTGTTGAAAATTTAGGTCCCTGATTCTGGTATTTTGAACTATTAGACTTTTGCAGATAAAAGAGATTTGGAACAACTGGTAAGCTCAGGGTTTTTAAGCCCATAATCTTCTTACTTAGGAACCCCTGGGTCTTTCTAGTTGTTTGATATATCTGATGAGGTACATCCTGAAGGGGACATTCCGCTCAATAACCTCTTTAGATCTGGAGGATATTCCCTTGGTAATTAGCTGCATTAAGCAGAAGGATTTGTTGACTACTGAGAGTTCAGGGGCGGTCCATGCTATCGGACTGCAGCCCCCCCCCACCTGTAAAAGGAATAAACCCACTACTGTAGACAATGAAATATAAAAACTTTAAAAACAGTTTACGAGTAATCCCAGAACCAAGCAGGAGTGCTTAGTTCCTCTGACTGCTGTGTTAGGCAGTCCAGAACTCCGCACACATGCGTGCCATTCCTGAACTCCAGGCTGCTCTGTTAGGCAGTCCGGATAGGGAAGGCAGGGAACTCCGCCATGTCAGCCCAGAGGTCTGTGCAATGGTGACCGCACAGACTGGAAGAACACCGGACTGCATCGCCCGCAGGCTGGAGGCTCCAGCCTACTCACGTCTCGCGGGGAGACCCAGAAAGCCTGCGCGGGCTGTTATGGAGGACAGGGAAACATCAGGCTGCTGCAGGACTTTGCTCATGGTGTGTGTGTGTGTCCAGTTTCTACATGGTGGTGGGTAGGGAATAAGGCTTGAACCCTGTACCTTGGGCCCAAGTGACAACAGCCTGAATTCCCTACCCACCACCATTTGTAAAACATTTGCAGAGTTTTGCCGCATATTTGTTCTGTTCTGTTCCTCAAAAAAATCTGTGGTTTCTGTATTTTTTATTACTTAACACAGCCAGTAGTGCAGTGGTAGCATTGCTGTCTGACAGCTACAGGTGGTCTGGTTTGATTC
The DNA here is from genome assembly GCF_019279795.1 of Protopterus annectens. NCBI lineage: Eukaryota > Metazoa > Chordata > Ceratodontiformes > Protopteridae > Protopterus > Protopterus annectens. Next base: position 388,822,525 of record NC_056731.1, on the reverse strand, counting down.
TTGGCTGGGGTTCCTTCTGTGTGGAGTCTGCATGTCCTCCCTGTGTTTGTGTGGGTTGCTCTGGTGCCCTCAATGGATATTTGTCCCTATTTTTTGGACTGTATTTCCCCATTATTGGCTTCGTCCAGGTTTTCTGTGCCAAGGTTGAGAGCTATGGTGATAACTGAACTCACTGAATATGTTTGGGGGCTGTATTCCCCCATTATTGGCTTTGTTCAGGTGTTTTTTGCTTAGATGTTGACAGCTATGGTGAGAACTGAATTCACTAAATGGTAGCCATTTAAGTTTCAGCCTTCCTTTCTTTCATAAAACAGATGATTTGACATAGGGGTATGTTGTTCTAAGTGTTTTGCACAGGGTCCTGGGTTCAATACGTGGCAGTGAAATGTATGGTGGTAACACAGTATTTTATTCTAACAATTTATTCTAACAACTTTCCAACATTATGCAAGCAATGTTTAAAATGTGTCCTTATGTTTTGGTCTTTTGCACCCCCCCTCCCCCCCCCCCCCCAAATTTTGGATTTTGGATTTTTCCAGATTTCTTGTGCTGCAAAGTTCAGAGATGCAGTTGAGTGTCAAGTAGATTTTACAAGAAGCTGAGAGCTGCAGGGGAACAAAAGGTTAGTTCTGCTTATGCAGAGTCTGCTTGCGTTGTTAATAGCACAATAGGTAGTGTACTTGCTTTTGATGCAGAAGGCTGTGGGTTCTACTCCCACAGTAGGTGAATGCTGCAGTCCTTTTTGGTGAAGATACCTAGTAACTATGAACCTGTTATCAGTTTGCCATCCATTCCCTATTGCAATATTACTAGTGTATTGTTTTTTAATGCAACTTAGGCAATGTATTCCTCAAGGGCAACAGGCACTTTATTTGTAGATAAAACAATGAAATATAAAGTTGTTTGCTAGCAGCAACCTCTTCATTAGTTACATATTTCTTTAATGTGGAATTATTTAGATGACTTTTACTTCTTCAGAGATTGTGCATATTTACTGATACTGGTGGACTGTAGAAGTTTGAGTAGACTTTTATGATGGAAATGTTCTGAATTGGGCAGTTTTGTCATTACTGGTGCCTGCATTTTGTTTCATTGTTTACTGCAAAAATGTTCTGAATTGGGCAATTCTGTCATTATTGGTGCATGCATTTTGTTTCATTGTTTACTGGTAAAATGTTCAAAACAAATTTAAACGCCCTCTAACAACTGTACTATATTGTAAAACGCCCTCTAACAACTGTACTATATTGTAAAAGGAATATAATTTAATACAATCAGGAAGGTGTATCAAAGACCATGTGTATGTTTCGTGTGCAAGGGGCCTATGATTTGAAAACGGCCCAAAGTTAATCTTTATCTGCCACTGGCAAAATGTATTTTCGTTGAATGTGGGTTTCAGTGCTGTTTCAAGGGCAGAGAAGTTTTAATGCTAAGTATGTTTTCATTGTGAGATTGCATTGCTTTATTTAGCAGATGTCTTAGTGTTTGTGCTGTAAAATGCAAAATAAAACTTTCAAATGAAGTCCAAATCATTGTAGAAGTAAAGCAGTATGCACAGTAGTGTTTATGGTAAATGGGGTGAAATAGCCAAGTAATGGTTCATTGGAATGGCTGCAGGGGGGAGGCTCCATTTGACCATGATTTTGTGAGGGGTAAGGGCGGCAAACTCAGAGACAGCCCCGGCTGAACTATACCTCTCAACTGTCCAGATTTTCACAGAATTAACAGATTTTTGCTTCTTATTTTTGGTTTGTTCCTCAAAAAATGTGTGGTTTTCTGGCAAATAATTTAGGAATTAAGTCACTAAATAATGACAGACATTGTGTTTCATACTTCATAACCTTCATAAAAATGCATGCTAAAGCAAGACCTGTTATTCTATCAATTGTCTGTTTATACAACAATTTATAGTACTGTTTATATGTTCCCCCAGTATATATGGCCTTGTCCACATTTCCTGCATTAACAGGTTGAGAGGAACGTGCAAATAAATTGCGTTGTAAAATTAGGCATATCCAAACCTAACTGTCCCCGATTTTGGCTCAGAATGTTGCTCTTCCCTTAATAATCCCGCCGCAAAATGGCAATTTTGGAAGAAAACGTGGCGGGCTTACAATTAAGAAATAACTGTAATAATCAGTTATAGATTACTTTTATTTCAGAAATGCATGTAGATTCTTTTATTTTGTCAGCTGCTCAAGTTAGCAGTACTAATATTAAAAAAGTGTCCCTTCTTTGACAGGTTCCCAGCTGTATTGTGTGGCTATTTTATATTTTTGCATCACATTTTTGGTCAATTTTTCATAAAATTGTGTTTTGTGGCAAATCATTAAAGACTGAAGTTAGAAAATAATGACAGACATTTGAGTTTCAGATTTCATACCTTTCAGAAAATTCATACTAATGCAAGACCCACTATTCTATTATCTTTCTAAGTTTATAAGAGCAATATGGGCCTTTGTCCCACTTCTATGTATGGCTGTCCATATTTCTTGTTCTGAGGTTGAGAGGCATGACAAATGTGTTAGGACCATCACAGTCAGCCAGAGACATTTCAAATTGTGACATACTTGTTGCACCCCACTTCCCCCACGTAGTGACTCTGGATGTGTCCAAGCAAGGCAAGGAGTAGTTATGCAGTGTAAATGTGCAGAGTATCCCCCCATCCAAGGTAGACACAAGTGCTACTTTTATACTGTCCTTGATTTTGCAGAAGGTTCTGGTTTCTGTCATATTTTCATACTGTTGATTTATGCTTATTATTACTCAGAAAGTGCCTGTTGCGTTGCTTAAGTAGCAATGCTTTAATGACCATCAAGTAAGCTTGTCTGAGATTGTAAGATGCAAGTAAGCTTTAATAAGCATACTGTTAAAGAATTGCCAACACTGAAAGCCTTTCTGTTGTTGCCATGCAGAGAATACTTTGCCTCACCTCTGAACAGGCAACTTACACAATTTTGTGACAGAGTCCCATATCCTCTGGTGTGGAAGGTGGACGCCCTGTCATTCTCATGGAAGGGGATGTTTATCTACACATTCCCCACTTTCCACTTATTTAGAAAGTCCTGCTGAAGATTCAGCAAGACAACGCAAAAATCTTGCTGGTTACCCCCTTTTGGCCAAGACAGCATTGGTTTCCCTCTTCTACAATTAGCCAAGGGCAATCACAAGTTTACCTCACAGGGTGGATCTTCTCACACAAGACAAGTGATCTCTTCACCCACATTTAGCAACACTGAATCTGATTCTGTGGGTGATGAGCTTCCTTTCAGACGCCTTTTCTCTGAAGATGTGCTTGTAGTCCTGCAGGAGGCCAGGAAACCAATACAAGGAGATCCTACTTATCCAAATGGAAGAGATTCTCCATCTGGTGTCATAACAGGCAACTAGATTCATTTTCAGTGGATATACCCTAGTTCTGTCTTACTTGGGTGAACTGCTCAAGGCTGGCTTGGCTTATTCTTCAGTTAAAGCCCATTTATCAGCCATTTCTGCATGTCTACCTTTATCTACTCTTTTAGCTTTTAGGCTAGCGGTTAAGCTTTTTTAAAAAGGCGTCCTTCACATCAGACCTCCCAGGAAGCCTGTTCCTCCTTCCGGGGGTTTGAATTTTGTTTTGGAAAACTTGACACAGACACCCTTTGAACTTTTAGCTTCATTTTTGCATGTGGAAAACGGTTTTACTGGTAGCCATTATTTCTGCTACAAGAGCTTTTGAACTTCAAGCTATAACGGCTTCACAACCTTTTCTAATTTTCCACAAAGATAGGGTGTCTCTTCGTACCAACCCTTCCTTCATGCCTAAAGTGGTTAACGACTTGGCCCTTAACCAGTCTGTTCACTTATCTACCATTTTCCTTACTCCTCAAAACGCATGTGAAAGGGTGTTTCACATCCTGGATGTACATGGATAACTCAGATTTTACCCGGATAAGACCAAATCTCTTAGTCTGAACAACTGTTTCTTTGCACCCAGGGTGCTGGGAAAACCTGTCTCTAAACAGACTGTTTCATCCTGGATCTCTAGGGCTATTTCTTTCTATGTGTCTCTGTGAAAATGCTCTCTTCCTTAAAGTCCATTCCACTAGAACTGTAGCCTTCTCTGGGGCCTTCTTCAAGGGTCTAGGCACTACCTGTATCCTGGAAGCAACTTCTTGGTCCACTGTCCACTCCTTCAGAAAACACTACAAACTGGACTCCATCTGCAGATCTATAGCAAGTTTTGCCAGCGCAATTATGCATGTTTTTTTTAGACTTCCTGTGCTCCAACCTCCTTTTCCCCACTCATGAGCTTTGGTACTCTCCCTCTGGTTATAAATACTGCAACATGGGAATAGGACATAGAATAGTTGTGTAAAGTCTTACTTTAACCATAGGTGTCCTTCTCTTCCATGTTGCATTATTCTGTCCCACCCAGCTTCCCCCCGTGAATCATGGTTTTCTTTGGATGATGTTTGGTTTAACTCTTATCCTTGGACTGGTGTTCTGACTGGGGCATTCAGTTCTGAGGATGGTTTGTGCAGGCGTCACTTTTGCGGCTACGTCAGATGCATCCTGTCTGCGGCGCCGCACGTACCTAGCAGTAGCTTGTGTCTTTGGTGTACTGGCCACTTGTTCAGGTTGCCTAGGCAGGAAATCCCTCATTATGAATACTCCAACATGGAAGAGGACCTCTATGATTATGGAAAGGTTTTACAAAACTACTCTAAGCATGGTTTTGAATTGTGCATGCATACATGTCATCCCTGGATATCTTGGATGAAAAAGTTGTTACAGTATTTACTATTTCCATAGGAGGGGGAATGGTACAGTAAAATGAAATGCATTTGCTCATTTGTACATTCCCAGCATCTCATTTGGGATTTGTGCTCTGAGGATCATGGAATCATGGACATGTTAAGGATGAATGTCTGGTTGTAGTAAAGTCATTATGTGCCACTCATCCTTGTGTGCTTGTTAACACATTTTTAGGCGTTTGTTCTAAGCTTTTAATTGTGGCTGTCAAGTGTCTCATGCTAATTATTATTACATTTAAAAGGATGATGGTTGTTCAGAGGATTCTAATGTGGACATAGACTGGGTATTACCACCTGAGGGGGTCCATTGCCCTAGACTTTGATTATGTAGACATGGAGCCCGTGTTTGAACATAATGAGGCTTTGTTTTTCTGAGACTTTCTTCAGACTTGTAGATGTGTTTTCTTGGGAGCAGGTTAATGTTCCCCCTGAAATGGGCATATACTGACTTATTAGAACAAGAAGCACCACACATTCCTTTTATTTTGCCAGCGTTGCACAATGCTTTTAATGTTGCCTACAACACTCCTGACTTTCAGCTGTTGTACCAAAAAGGCAGATAAATTGTATAAAATCTCACAAGATTCCACTTTCCGCTCCCACCCCCAATCAAGGAAACCACCGTGAAAAACTTTTCAAAAGCAAACTTCGCTACTTAAGACCGAGGTGGAAAGGTTCACAGCCCCCATGCTAAAGGAGAACGCCGTCCAAGCTGCTGAATTCCTTACAAAGGCACTCTATGAGCACCTGCAAGAATGCATGGATCATGTTATCCCAAGCAAAACCAAGACTCACTCCTCCAAGAAAAGGAAACCAGTCTGGCGGACCCCTGTCATAAACAAGCTGTACAAAAGGAGGAGGAAACTAGTGCAGAAAAGAGTAAAATCCCAAGAAGGAAAAGACATCCCTGATCAGTATCAGCAAGAAACTACGATCCCTCATAAAATCATCCAAAACTAGCTTTGAAAGAAAAATTGCCAAGGACTCCAAAGATGACCATAAAGCGTTCTTTAGCTATGTCAAGAACCTAAGTGGAAACTCTCCGATCTTCTCTGAGTTAGTGCAGAATGGCACAAAATACACTGAACCAACTGATATTGCCAACATTCTGGCAGACAGGTTTAGTGAAAACTCCACCCACTCTCACCACCTGAAGGGCTCATAACCATACCAGAAGAATGTAGTGCCCCGGCAATCACCGACACACAGGTTAAAACAGCTCTATCCAAAGCCAAAAATACAGCTTCAATGGGACCAGACGGTGTCCCAGGCTGTGTCTTACATGAGCTCCAAAATGAACTAACCCCTCACCTAAACACACTGTTCAAACTCAGCCTCTCTACAGGCTATGTACCCATAGAGTGGCACACAGCAACCATTATCCCGCTCCACAAAGGTGGAGCCACAATGGACCCCGGGAACTATCTCCCTATAAGCCTGGTCTGCAAGGCTCTGGAGCGCATTATGGAATTCATTAACAGAGACATTGGGAACCTTCAAACATTGAACCCTACCCAGTTTGGCTTTGTTAAAGGCAGATTATGCCTCCTAAACCTGGTGGACTTCTTTGAGACAGTTACCAAGGCTTTAGACGAGGGAAAGGAGGTCCACACAGCCTACCTAGACCTCACAAAGGCTTTCAACACCATTCCCCATTCTGGTATTATAGACAAATTCACCAGCCTGAACATAAACCCTTACGTCACGAGATGGGTTGCCAATTGGCTCACTGATAGAGTCTACACGGTGAGAGTTGCAGGCTCTAGGTCCGACTCTAAACCAGTTACAAGTGGCGTTCCCCCAGGGCTCAGTCCTGGGACCCCTCTTGTTCAGTATGCATTTCTCAGAGATGCAGAAAAGCACAGGAGGACTATGGCTGACCAAGTTTGCAGACAACTGCAAACTGGGGGACATAATTGACTCTCCAGCTGATACAGACATCCTCCAGAAGGGTCTCACTGAGAAGGATACCTGGTGTCAAAATCATGGCCTCAAGCTAAATGCCAAAAAGAGCATAGTCATCCCCTTTGGAAAAAAACAAAGTACCCGCAAGCTACCACATACGTGGTAGTCCCCTAAATACAGAAAATGTAATAAGGGATCTGGGGACCCAAGTAGATAGTAATCTCTCCTTTGCTAATCATATTGCCAAGGTGGTTAGAAAAATCCTTCTGTGTGGCCCACCTAATAACAAAAGGGTTCGCATCTAGAACAAGAGAGGTTATTGTGCCCCTCTACTCATCACTCATCAGACCCATCATAGAGTACAACGCCCCATTTAGGATGTACCTTACAAGACACCTGCAACAGCTGGAAAGACCACAGAAGTCCTCACCAAGAGTATTACTGGCCTCAAACATATGCCCTATGCAGCCCCACTGAAGAAACTCCAGCTGTACTCGGTTGCATACCGCTAACTCAGAGGTGATCTCTACCTGACATACAAGGCCATGTCCAACCCAGAATTGATGTACATGCTCCACCTAAAAAAAAAAAAAAAAAAAAAAAAACCAAGAGCCACATGCTCTATGGATCTAAACCTCACCACAACGATAAATAGGACATGCTGGAGGGATAGATTCCTGTCCCAGAGACTCCCCATGCTTTGGAACAGGATTCCAATCTACATTAGGCAGAGCCCCTCACCAACACTCTTCAAGCGAAACCTTGACAAGTGGATTGGAAACAGAAAATTTACCCCGGGGATCACTGCAGTGGCTCTGCTGGACAGAGGCACAGGGAACTAATCTAAAGGGGCGGTGAAAGCCAACAAATTCTGGTTAGGCTTATAGATGACCTCGGGCAGATAGCCTAGTACTTACCTATGAATGTATAAAGCCTTGGGTATTGAAATGCATATGACAGTATTTGTAATAAAGGACAGGGTTACATTATTTTAAGAAGCTCATTACATTTGTTGGAGACTTGTAGTCATCTTTGCAGGCTTTACCTGTAAACCATACAGAATGCCAATCTATCATGTGTGGTCGATTACCTGCACAGTATTCCTGTAAGCAATGTATCTTGAGCTTGTTTCTTGTTTGCTTTTCATTTTTTACTTTGATCATGTTTTCCCCATGAAACAAGTAGATCGTTGTCAGGCAGCAGGTCTTTTTTGGATAAGAAACATTTCTACAAGTGGGGGTATCATAGAGATTGCTACTTTCTGCATTTTACTTTGTACTTTAATAAAGCCGAATATAAATTATAATTAGAACTGCAGTGCAAGGAGAAGTGGTTTGAGTTGAGTGCTGCTTGTTTTTCTTATACTTGATTTTGATGGCATTCCAGTAATGTATTTAAAAAGTAATTTATTTTTTCATGCATCTCAACCTTTTTGTTTCCATCTAGATATTAAGTAATCTGTCATGCAGCCAATGCATTGAAATGTTTTTATTCTTCTGCACTTAATTTTGTCTTGACTGGACTCTCATAATGAGGGTTTGGCACCCAGGGCAGCGTATTTAATTAAAGTTACAGTTTTTGTGGTTTTGAGCATAGCTCCTCCCCTTTCTAGTTGGTCACACCCCTTCCCATTGACCCCACCCATTTATCTGTCTCCTGCAGCCCCCCTTTGATTTGAAGTCACCAGTCGCCACTAGTTCTGACTAAGTGGGTAAGTACACATACACACATAACATAACTCTCTCATGTATGTGTATATATATATATATATATATATCTCATGTATATATATATGTGTGTATGCCTGCGCATATATGTTTATATACATATATAATAAACATACTACTGAGAATAAAAACATGACTACATTAAGAAAAACAAAGCTTGAAAAAGAGAACGGCAGAGGACGTTAATTTTCAGTAGGTCAAGCTGTGACTTAGCTAGATAGATCACCAAGGGTAACAGCCCACAGCTAGTCGGTATGTTGACAGATAAAGTAAACACTGCAGTGTCTGCATCCTATAGAACTGTAATAGCCAAAAGAATCTGCCCGTGTGACACTCACCACAAGGAAGACCAGGGACATTAAGCCAGTACAATCCTGAACAATATTAAAATGAAACAAAATGAACAGGATCTCAATTTGGAAGGCCTTGTAACTCTTTTAATAATAATCAACACCTGACATTTAATGCAACAACTTATAAGGCTACCATAGTTCAGCAGAGCTGTCTCAGAATTTGTTGTAATAAACAGAAGAACACTGAAAGTTATCAGCATAGTCCTGAGAATTTGGTTGGTTAAAGTCTGTTTTTTCAACACCGTAAGGCTTAAAGAACTAGACGCAGTTAATTCAACAGTAAGTTCGCAAAGGTTTAATTTCTCATGATACCAGTGAATCTTTGCTAGGAAAAGGACACATTATCAAATGTAAGATTAGAGAAAAATTATTTAGGAACCATAAATAAAGGTGGCACTTGTGTACATGAGAACACTAGCTTTATAGAATCGTGTCTCATGCAGTATGTTATGCTACCAAAATTAAGGGAAACATTTTTAATTCAAAGGATATTTTACAAAATAGGACAACAATAATCTGCTGTTGAAAATAATCCCAGTCTTTATAATTCACAAGAATGATGGAGCAATCATGTACATTTAAAACAAAGTCCTAAGAGTGCATTATAAAATCAGGAGTGATTCATTTAACCTATTCAAAGACTAAAAACTGCCACCATGGTATGAAGTTCAGTATTGATGCTATCAATGAACATGTAATAATCACAGGTCTCATTATCTTTAATCTCTGTCATAACACCTTCACCTGATTTTTGTTTTTGTAAGAATGTCTTGTTACAGTAAACATTTACACCCTGACAGAACTGGTTTCTAGTCATTGTTCTTTAACCAACCTTATGGGAATGTAGCAAATTTTCCTATAAAAAAACTTTCAAATATCCATCAAATGTTGCTTTCTGAGAAAGGTTACATTTTCAACCTGGAAAAAATCCTGCTTTCTTTTTGCCAAATATTGCAAAATATTTCCTACAAAAACTATCTTCCCTGATCTTGACAAGTGCACACCATCCTGTTTAAAAACACTTGACCAAAATTAGGCACAGATGCTCTACACATTTCCATTTTTTAAAACAGCACTTTTTTTTCACTTGCGTATTTACCCCAAAAAATGTTCATGTACAAAGTGACCTGTCTCTCCTTTCTATATGTGACTTGTGAAAAATACTTCCTAACACCTGTACAAGCTGTGACGACCCACCACTGGACCAGTAATAAAGGAGCCTCAATCCTCACCACTGGCAACAATGCGGGATGTTCACTGAGAGGACAACAGATACACACAGTATTTTGCATCAAGTGCAATTTCCCTTAAGAGCACAGTCAGTCCAGGGCTGGTTTCTCCCTCTTCTTCCAGATCCCCAATAAGACTCCCCACTGGAACAGCTCTAGAGTTGAGATCTCAGCTGACTGACCAAACCAATACCTCCAGCACCTTCTCTGTCCAACCAGTGCTTTGCGTCCCTGCCCAAGTAGCTGACACACACATTCTTTGAGGTTTGATTTACACATATCTGGGAAAGGCTGGCACAGGTTTTACTAGCTATACCCTCTTCTGCCCAGCCTACAAGGTAGTTTCCACTGCCACCAGTCACTCCTCGACAGCTACTTTAAGGCCCTTAACAAAGGGTGTCCATACTTACTGTGTAATATTAATACAAATGGTAGTTTGACCAAGAGCAAGGCTGTTAGGAGTAGCTCACACAGTGTTACCAAATAAACATGCAAGTACTATCAAAACATAAATACCTCTACACAGATCGGCTACAATGAAAGGTTTAAATATATTTAATAATAAATAATAAAAGAACAAGACAACACTAAACATATTCACAATGACAGAGTTCAAAACCACACAAAATATTTAAAATAACATTGCAGTACTCTCTCACATAAATAGAGAAAAATAACTAAACTAAGCTTCACTATATTCCTGACTGAATCTAAGAGAACTGTACTATTCCCTAGTAACTTACTTAATTAGAGCAAGGCAGACGTGGTGAATGGTGGTTGTTGTTGTCAGGTCCAAGACAGAATGCAGAATGCCCTGTCTCACTAACAGACTTCACAAAAAATATATAAAATATTACTGTTAGAGTAGCTTGCAGAATTACATAATTTCTGGTAATCTGACTTCTAGTTCCCAGGTCAAAACCCCCTCTGCTCTCAGTATTTAGCATCTACCTGTAAAAATACATAGACAAGGGCTTTTGCTCAGATCTTTGGCAGATACAGGAAATCATAAAACAATTGCATTCCTTCATGCTTCTAAAACAGCAATTAGTCCACTCCAAAGACAATACAGAAAGCTTCCTAGTACAGACTGTCTCTAGCTGCATTGAAAACCTTTTTATGGCGGAGCCTATAAAGTGATTTAATTTCAAATATTTTTTTTAAAGTCCACTGTTAGTGCATGTACTTTACTGTTCTCTTCCAGAAGGGCGCACTGTGGATACATTTTAAACACAACACTTTTACAAACAACTTTTCAACACACACATCTGTACAGAGCAGTTTGATATACACATGACATATAGTTCTAGTACATTTGTTACAGAAGCATCTTATATAAATTAGTTTGATATTCATAAATGGCATATAATTATTTATGAAATTCCAGCTAGCTGTACTGGTCGTACCTCCTTTTGTCACACAAGCTATGCCATCTAAGAGGGGGTGTAAGTTCCATACTAACAGTCAGAGAGTCCTTGTGGATGAAATCTGTACCAACACAAATAAAACAGATCCATATTTCCTTACATTAAGGCTTTCTAAGGCTTGTCTCACATCCTCTATTTTTGTTCCTGGCAAGCATAAACACTACTTTATGTTTATTATCTTCTCTGCAGACTTAAGTATCATTTCCTCTAATAATTGAATCTCCAATTACAAGAATACCACTTCTGACCAGATCTGAAGAATCTTCAACTTCTAATTCTGTAATATCATCTCTATCAATTGTTAGAAAGAAATAATCTGTATCACTATTGTTTTCATTGCTTATTACATTTGCAAGCACACAATTGACATCTGGCTGCCTTTGTACATTCATAGCTTGGTCTATGTTGGCAACTTGTCTTTCTCTTCTTTTTTCTTAAAATAATGTTCTTCAAACCTTCCATGTTCAATTTTGATTCCTTCCCTTTCAGCTGTCCCTTGCCTTTTTTTTTTTTTTACTACCTTTTCTTTTGGAAACATTTATGCCCTTTTCTGTAGACTTAAGATTTGTGTGTGTTACATAACAAAGCAGTGTCCTTTTTAGTATGTATTCTCTTTGCTTTACAGACATTTATCAGTTTCTTTTTTTTTTCCCCTTGTTATTTGTTGTGAACTTCTTCCTGTCCGTCATGTTTTATTTCTTCTACATGTTCTGAACCCTCAGACTGCTGAATACTTGTATCCAGAATTTTAAAGTTTCCAGTGGCATTATCTTGTTCAATAGAGGCTGGGTGATCTTTACTGATGAAAGACGCTTCATTTCCTGTTCTATTTGTTCTTTGCTTAACATTATTTATCTCATCAGTCCAGTCATTAATATATGTAACAACAGTTCTCCAAGCTATGCCAATTGCACAAGTACAATCATCAGTAAGTCTAGATTTACTACTACTAATACTAATGGAAGCAAATCATCAAACTTTTGACATGAGGAACGCAGCCTGAAAGTGTTAATTGAGTGTTATCTTTAAATATACACAGCATTTAGTACAGTGCACAAGATACTTGTGCTTTAGCAAATCATTAATACCATACTCTTTCAAGAAATCCATTTTCAGCTGCAGAATTCACAGAGATTTTAAATCAACTTGTAAGAAAACAATCACACAAATTATATACAACTAAATATTAAGTAGAATAAAGTAGTTCCTCTGACCATACTAGTTGTGAAAGTCACACAAAAGCTGGAATTCTTTTCTAACTATTGCTCACAGTTGCACTTCTTTTTAACAGTAAAGATCAATAAATTACAATCCAACACACTGGCAAATTCTCTCTTTCTTCCTACAAACTGCGAAAAACTGTGGTAAAAAATAAAATAAAAATCAACTGTACAATCAATTACAAACCAACAAACAACTGCTTAGATAAGCTCTGAATTGCCCTCTCTGCAGTCCGTGTGAATTTATAGCTGACTAGGTCCTTGGACACAGAGTTTATTTCTGTTACTATATTCACTACTTCTAGTATGGTTTGTTCAGACTTTGTTTTCCATTTTCTAGTAATTGCTTTTTGGCAGCCACCAGAATTAAACTCAGCAAGGCCTTACTATGTCTAGGCAATTCCAAATATGCATCACATCTCAAAAAGAATGTCCTTATTTACACTAACCTGCTCACCAAGTATTTCCACAAAGCAGTCAGCAGGGATTTTTTTTTAAATCTGCCAATTCATTACACTCCCCAAAATGTTCCCAATTACAACTTTCTTTCCCATCCCACCTCCAACATTTACAATCTACCTGAGGAAAAATTCTACCGGGGGTATAAAAATAACTATACAAACACTTCCAGGCAAAAGATCCTAAATATTCTAGACTTTGTTGCATATTTGGGTGTATACATTTAGGTCTTCTCATTCTTTCTTTATGAATTCCTTATCCAATTTCTCTTCCCAATCATTTCCAACCTCCTCTGATTCCTATAGTTATAATACAATGTTTTATATGTTCTACTAATTACCCCTTTCTAACAGCAGCTTTTGCTCTAGATTCTTCTAAAAACTCTACCAGTACTGATTTTTCATTTAGGATCCCTCTATTCCTTTCTCTCTGCCTACACGCAGATATCAATCCTTGATAGGGAAGGTAATCTCTAGCCTGCAGACCAAATACATTTTTGGCCTCTTCCCATTCTATTACATTTCCCCCTCTATTTGCTCTAAATACCCAGATTCCTTTGCCATTTTTCAACAGTAATTTCTAGCCCCCTCTTGCCTAATCTCTGTACACCTAATTGCATTCATTTCTATCGCCAGAATCTTCTTTCCCCATTCCAATGTTGGCTTAGTTTGCAGAATACTGTCTTCTACTTTAGAAATATAATAAATATTCTGTATGGTTACTGATATGCTCTTTAAGGTTCTGCATCCAAAATCCCAGTCTCTCCTTATTTATACAATTTTCCCTTTGTTTTATCATCATCATTCCTTTCCACCTTGAACTATTATCTTTCTGCTTGTGCTATGTATAGGAGCCTTAACTGTGTAGCTCTTAAATAACTTTTCAAATCGGGTAATCCCAAGTAACTTTGTTCTATTGGAGCCTTTACCTTTTCCCACTTGAATCCTGCCCTCTTCTCCTATTAGGTAAACTCCTTCAACTCTTTATTAATTGCTACCCAAACATTCCATCTGGTTGAAAAAAATATGTCTAACCTGTGTATAAAACTAAAGGGATAAAAACATTTTCATATTTAACGTCAGTTTTTGTATTATCTTTTGTTTAGTCTCTTTCCACTTAACAGAATCCTTTTTAACCAATACTAAGTACTTAACTTTATCATGTCTCTATAAATATGGGCATTGCTGAACCAATTTGTGAGTACATAGTTTAGCACTATTGCCTTTGTTATCTTCATTAATTTTATATCCCAAAAACACTTGAAACTGTCTCTGAATGTTCCACAACAGTGAAATGTCCTTTTCAGGTTTTATCAAACGCAAAATATCATTTGCAAATAAAGCCAACTTTTCTTGATTACCATATCAATTATATCACTGAATCCGAGTCCCTTATTTTCTTTACCAGTGGTTCTAAATATAATGCAAACAACAAATGGGAAAGAGGACACCTCTGCCTGGTTCCACTGTTCAAACAGGTCTTATCAAAGATGAACCCCCACACTTTATTTTTTGCCTCCAGTCCTGAATTATAGCCTTCTAATTAACCTTATTTTGTCAGCAAATGTTTCCATCACCCTATTCATAAAATCCCATTTTTTTCCAAATGCTTTCTCTGCATTAAGACCCACCAGTAACAGTGGAAGATTCTTATATTTTGCTTCCCTCAAGATCAAATGTTTGCCTTGCCTCCACAAAACCACACTGATCCATATCTACCAATTTGTTCATTACCTTTGCCATTCTTTTAGCCACTACAGACAATCACTTTATAATCGTGGTTTACAATCAAAATAGATCTTTATGAAGCTGTATCTGATGGGTCTTTACAATCTTTAGGTATTACAGCCACCAGCTTCCCCTCTTTTTAAAATACAATTAAATAGAGCCTTCTAGATATTTATCACCTTCTTCCCTCCTAGCTTCCAAACGTCCACAGGAATACCATGTATTACTGGAGACTTTCTTATAGATTAGTTGTACACCATTTTACATAATCTTCTCCTATCCTGTTAATTAATTACGCCTCATCTACCTTTAACTTTGGCATATTTAATTCTTCCATAAACATTTCCATTTGTACTTTTCATTGATTTCCACATTTATCTGCTTTATACAGATTTTCATAAAATTGCCAAATTATCTCTGGTTATTTTCCTTGTTATAGGCTCCCTGAGCTTGGCAACAACCCTTTCTACGTTTTGTTGTCCAAGGCATTGTGCTAAAAGCTTTTGTGCTCTTTAGTTATCAAAAAACAGTTGCTTAACAGCAATCTTTCTAAACTCATACATGTCATCAAGGTAGTTCCTGATTTTCTCTTCAGCACTCAGCAGCTGAGCCTCTACTTGTCCTGTGAAAGCTCCCCTATTGTGAAAGCTCCCCTATTCTGCAATACTTTAACTTTGGTAAGTATCTCTAAATAATTTTTACTTCTTAACCATCTCTCTTTTCTCTTATTTCTATCCTATTTTTAAATTCCACTTTCATTGTATACCACTCCCTAACTATATTTTGTGAATACATTTATATTTTCCCTAATAACTCCCAAACAATTTACACTACCCATTCCTTAAATTCTTCTCTCCATTTTTATTTCAGTTATCAGTGCATGATCTGAAATAATTATTGGACGAATATCAAAACTTTCAATTAAATGTAAAGGTACCTGTGAAGTATAATTTTTGTCTAGCCTAGCCCAGTTTTTTTACCTTGGGGAATAATAAATAACTTCCGAGTTCATATTACTGAATTCACATCTTCCATACCAAATATTTTCATTTTTTTTCAAAAACCTATCCTTGTTTGTTACATTTTCCATTCTAGGCCCCCAGATACATCCTTACTACTGCAAATCAAATTCCAATCCCCATCTATAGGCAATATCCCCAGCTGAAAGAGGATTATTCTCTCTAAATGTTCTTATGTTCGACTGAAGCAGTTTTAGGAGGAATAAAAATACATGACAGAGTAAACCTCCTCCCTTTCCAGTAGCCCCATACTAATACAAACCTACCATTATATTTTTTCATCTTTTTATGTTACTATTAGAGCTCCTCCTTTGTCCCAGATATTCTGCTAAATAACCATCCTGAAATACTTTCTTGCTCAGTTATTTCTAAATGTCTCTACTGCAGCAAAGCTATTTGCATTTTAATACAGTTAACTACTCATTTTTGTATATACCTGTGAGACCATTCACATTCAAAGATAATATGGAAAGTGTTGCAATTATGATAAGAAATTATTATTCCCACCTGTTATGTATAACAGCTTTTTTAAACAAATGTCTGTCAGGTTTTGTGTTGCAAAGATACATTAATCTTTGGCAAGCTGATCTTTTGTACAGTTATTTTCTGTCATATCCATTTGAACCTTTATCACATCTTACAAGACTTTTTGTTTTAATTAAAAACCTCAAAAAAAAATCCCCATAACCTATTAACTTAATACAAACACATAAAACTATGTACATCTTCAAATAATGAAGTTTAACCCTCCTAGTAAGAACAAGTGTCACAGACTTGACAGCTACGCTCACAGTCTTAAATTAATATATAATGAAGGTCATCCATGCTAAGACACATTGTACAGCCTGTGATCCTACTTAGATTAAGTGCTGTCTGTTTTGTTTTATCTTTATTGCTCTCCCAGAAGTAAAAAACAAATTGAATGCTTTCAGAAAAAATATTGTTTAGCACTGAAAGGAAAAAAGTAGTCTGTTTTTATTGTGCTTATCATCTTGTCTCCACAGAAACATGAGAACCAGATACACAGATACCTTCAGCTAAAAGCTTCTCATGTTGCACTGTAAACATTTATTTGCTCAAGGAAAACTTTTCATTACATTTAATGTTTTTTTATTTACTTGCTTCCACTTAAATCTTGATAGAACAAGCCAAGTGCCTTAATCCAGTCACTCCCCTAAGAAAAAGTAAGAAAAAGCATATACGTTTTAGTTGTATCATATTATGCTCTTTTGTCCAGGTTTTCTTCTCTTTTTACATTGAACTGCCTACATTTCTTAGAACTGAACAAGAAGAAAGAAAGGAAAAAAGGCACCTGTTTACTTATGTATCACACACAAAAATAACTGAAAACACTTTGCTTTATAACATGCAGAATTTATGTTTTATAAAAATACTGCTAAGAATAAAAACTGTTTTACTTACAGTTCTCTCTTTCTTTCCTTTTCCCCTCTCCATAATGTTCTAGCAGACTCTAAAAGCTAGCAGACTCCAACGACTAAGTAGGGCATATACTTTGGAGTCCTGTACAAGTTTAACAAAGTAAAAAAGTCCAGTACATCAAGGTTTTCTTGCTTTGTCATATTTCAGGTGAGTGCGTTTTAATCTCTCATTTATTTATTAATTTTTGAGCTGCTGATTTTCTTCCTGTTGATCTCCATCTCCCAGCTACTGGTTCATGCCCAACTTACCCTTGGCTCTTCTAGGCAACTCTTGTGCTTTTTCTGTCTTTCAAGCATTTTGCTTTGGAACACTGGAAAAGGTTTCACTGGCATAGTCTTTCTATGAGCATTATTTTTTGTTAAAAAGAGACATTTGCTGTGGCTAACCGACTTGGCATGGTCTTTCAGGTGATAGATGAGCTGTGTAGCTCCCCTCAAAAGTCCGTTAGATACTGAATAAAAGGGGCAGTACAATCTGCCTCTTCCAGTGGCTCAGGGTTTTCAGGCCTGTATTCTTGGTTGTGAACCTTTGTAGTTGCTTGATGCGTCTGGTGAGTTACATACTGAAGGGGGTGCTGTACTTATATTAACTAGCATAATAATTGCTGAATACAATTGTAATGATGATCTCCTTAGATCTGGATGATAAGGTGCACTAAATAGAAGTATTTCAAGGCTACTGTTGTCTCATGATAATCAAAAGATACATAGTTATCAACCCAAGTTCAAAGGTCTCTATATTTTTATTTTGTAGTGGTGTGTTGGCAATACAGTATGCCGACAGGAGAGGTTGCCTACCAAATCAAATGACACTGCATTTTTCAACATTTAATTTTATTCCATTTTAAATACACCAAGAGGTTAGGAGGAAGAATTCTCAGATCAAACCATTCAAGAAAGTGACTGTTCATTGAACATTTCAAAGCAAATATAACACTTTCTAATACTTTTCAGTCTAATATACAGTTTGACATGAATTCAAATACATAACCATTTATTACTAAGAACATACTACAAAAGGATTAACAGATCATGTAGTATGGAACCCTAGTGAGTTGTTGGAACAAAAACAAACTCAAAGAGCGACCCTTGAATACCTGTTAACTAAAAGCACTGCATTATACTATATTTATTTAATTCATTTTGTTACCCAAGTAACTAGACTGGTCAACAGTCCCTTTTCAGCTAAAGCCTGTACCAACATGGCAAAACATGTGTGGGTGTCTGTGTATGTCAACAATGCAGCAATTAGCTGAAGAAAAAAAAAAAAGAGTGGAAACAAAATTTAAGCTTAACCAGCATAAATGGAAAAGTTACAAATACTGTTTGCTTCAGGTTCGGCTGAACCAGGGAACCTGGTTGACCTATTGTGACTACATGTTAGGATCTATAAACACTTCTGATGTTCTGTGGTTCCACAGTATAACACCACAACAGCTTATACTGTCAAGCTATTTACAGCTATGCACACAGCAAACTGGTTACTAAGGCAACAACATAATATAGCTATGGGTAGGACCCTTGGGCCTGCTCATGTAACCCAGTACTGCGCACTGAGGCCAATATTACTCAGTTGTGTGTTTTCCTCATTCCCAATGTTTGAGCGCTGTTAGATTTCAAAGTATGTATTTAAATGTAGGCTAGACACCTTGATTATATCAGCTGATGACTCTGACAAAATTAATAAGTTCAGTGACTGGGCAGTGGAGTTTCGTCTTGATTTTAGTGCTAATAAATGCAGGACAATGTACTTTTAACATGCTAGGATTCTTAACTCTTGCTATTTGAATGGACAGACCTAAAGCACAGTTAACAGAATAAAAATCTGACAAGTCATAGGTTCATAGGTGTGTACTAGGCTAATAGCCCTGGGGTCTTTACAAGACTAGCTCATAGAATTACCCTGGCATCGTGCCACCAGACCTTAGTTCCTAAAGCCACTGGAGTGATCCCTGGGGTGAATTTTCTATTTCCCATCCACTCATCAAGATTTCTCTTGAAGAGGGCCAGTGAGGTGCTCTGCTTGACATGTATGGGAAGTCTATTCCATAGCATGGGCAGTCTCTGGGTTATGAAACTGTCCCTCCAGCATGTTCTGTTGATTGTGATAATGAGGTTGAGGTCTCTGGAGCATGTGGTGAGGAGGGATTCGGATTTCTTCAGATGTAGCATTTCTAACAGAGCTGGGTCACACATGGCTTTGTAAGTCAAGCACAGATCGCCTCTAAGTAGGTGATATGAAACAGAGAATAGTTGAAGTTTTTTTGAGTCTGTCCACATACGACAAATGTTTAAGGCCTAGGATCTTCTCTGCCAGGTACTTTTGCAGCCTCTCCAATTGTTGCAGGTGTTTAGTGAGGTACAAGCGAAATGGGCATTGTACTCAATGAATGGCCTAATGAGGGAAGAGTAGAGGGAGACAATGACCTCTTTATTCCTGGATGCAAAACCCTTAGTAGTGAAATGTGCCACATAGAAAGACTTTCCAACCACAGTGGCAATGTGGTGGTCAAAAGAGAGGTTGCTGTCAACCTGTGTTCCCGGATCTCTTATAATGCCTTCTGTGTTCAGTGGACTACCATTGATGTGGTAATTCATGGGAACCAGGTTTTTTCCAAAGGGGATGGCGATATTTTTTGGCATTGAGCTTAAGGCCATGGTTCTGACACCAGTCGTTGGTCTCAGTGAGGCCTTTCTGTAGGATGCCAAGATCACTCGGGGAGTTAATAGCTCCCAACTTGCAATCATCTGAGAACTTTGTCAGCCAGAGTCCCTTTGTGTTGGCCTGGACTTCAGAGAAGTAGATACCAAACAGGAGAAGACCCAGGACCGAACCCGATGGGACTCCACTCGTGACTGGTAGGCAGTCTGACTTGGAGTCAGCTACTTTCACACTGTGGGTTATACCTGTGAGTCAGTTTGCAACCCACCTAGTGATATAGGGGTTGATGCCTAGCTTAGTGAGTTTTTTTATGATTCCTTAGTGGGGAAGGGTATTAAAGGCCTTGACCAGATCAATGTAGGCCGTATGAACCACCTTGTCTTCATCCACAGCTCTGGTGACTGACTCAAAGAAGTTGACCAGGCTGAGCGAGCATGATCTACCCTTCACAAAACCAAACTGTGTGGGATCCAGAGTTTGGAGATTTCCTATATCCCTGTTTATTAGGTCCATGATGATGTGTTCCAAAGCTTTGCATATCAGACTAGTTAGGCTAATAGGGCGATAGTTTCCAGGGTCTATATAGTCACCCCTCCTTTGTGGAGAGGGATGACTGTAGCAGTGCACCATTCGTTAGGGACAAAGCCTGAGGTGAGGCTATGATTGAACAGGGCACACAGGTGAGGTGCCAATTCACTCTATAGTTCATGTAGAACACAGCCAGGGATATTTTCAGGTCCCATAGAAGCTGTATTCTTGGCCTTGGACAGTGCTGTTTTAACCTGTGCAGCAGTAATACTGGGTGCCTGGCAATCTACTGGTATTGTGACTGGTCGCTTGTGGGGGAGAGAGGGATAAAGTTGGCACTGAATCTGTTGGTCAGTATATTGGCAATATCTGTTGGCTCAGTATAGGAGGTACCATTGTGCAGTAGCTCAGAGCAAATCTGAGTATTGCCGTGGAGATGCTTTACAAAACTACAGAAAGCCTTATGG
This sequence comes from Protopterus annectens, assembly GCF_019279795.1. Lineage (NCBI taxonomy): Eukaryota > Metazoa > Chordata > Ceratodontiformes > Protopteridae > Protopterus > Protopterus annectens. The sequence continues at coordinate 388,801,567 of NC_056731.1, read as the reverse complement.
AAAGCCTTATGGTTGTCTTTACTATCTGCTGCAATTCTGTTTTCATAGCTAGCTTTAGAGGATTTCATGATCACATTTTATCAGTCATGGGATATGCTTTGAGGATGGTTGGTCTATTACACAGGCCTACAACTACAAAATATGTTATGACCTTTTATATATCCTTAGTTTGACACATTCCAACATATAATACTGTATCTTGTGAATGTACCAATTATGAAAGAGATATGCTTAAACCAGTACAAATGGAACTCATTAGAAGTATTCAGAAGATGGGAATTTGTCAATACAGACAGAGTGAGAAGAACAAGTCTATATAGTAAAATCTTACAGTTTACTATGGGGCTTGCTCTGTATGGTCTGCAGATCATTCAAAGAACCATCTTTTAAGCAGTTTCATATTTTTCTGTTTCACTGAATATAAGGAATTCTCCATTTTATGACTATAATTCAGTTACTGTGTTAAACAGAACCCAGAAAAATGGATGTCCATAGCTCAAACCCTAGATTATGGAATTAATTACATCAAGCAAATTAAAGTAAAATATATATTAATACTAACAGCAAATAAAAAAAATTTGGGCAATTATTTAGATTCTGTTTTACTTCAAACTATAAAACTCTGGTTCTGCATCAAAATGCCTTAAAAAGATATAATCTCTGTGGTAGTATATTTAAATACATCTAAATGAAGTAAAAGTTATTAATTAATTCCCTAATCACCTAGTTAAAAACTTGCCATAAAATAGTTAATTAATGTCTACATTCAAATCTAAAGGAAGAAGTGCTGCACACTTGCTAATCTACATTGGCTCTTGTAAGCCCGCATTTGCACTTGTTTCCTGCCTTTCCTGTAACTAGTCTAGTCCATATACAGATTTGCTATATCCAGGACTGTTGGTAAGCTTCTGAGCACCCCAAGCCTTTCTGTGTTGGAGGGAAGCCTTCTAATTTATCAGTGAGAATGGTAAGCACTAGGTAGTCTATCTCCCACAAGCAGAGTGGATTCTGGTCCAGAAATTGTAGTTTATTGGCCGTTTGGGCAGTTTTTCCATCTCTTTCAACTTTCTGGTTCAAAAGCCTGCATTTGCGCTTGTTTCCCACCTTAACAGCAACTTGTCTAGTCCAGATACAGACTTGCTGTATCCAAGACTGTCTGTAAGCTTCTGACCAGTGCCAAAGTCTGCTCTTCAAGCTAGCTCTCTCCTCTCCTGCACTTTTACTAGCTTATTAGTTTACCAGACTTCTTGTAGCAATTACTGTAGCACATAAAAGTGCTACCAGCACTAAACGTTCTACAAGGCAACAGCTCCAGTACTTATTAATGCCCACCCCTCCAGTTATGTCTAAAGGTCAGTTCCCTGTGCTTTCCCCTCTTAACCTGGTGAACTTGGGCATCCTAAGGCAATGTAGCAACTGCTTCATGTACACCGACAACCCTCTCCTCTTACATCCCAACACTCAGACTTGCGAGAGATGCACTTGTATATCCAAACTGGAAGCCATGCACTCTCCAGCCAAGACCGGAATAGCTGATCAAGTGGAGAAGGTCAACACTTGCACCACACCACATGGAACAGATAACCCCTCCAGAACACACACCAGCACAGGGCTCTCAATAAAAATCTACCCAAACAGCTAAGACCTCCAAGGCAGAAATGCACTCAACCACCACAACACAACACTAATCACAAGACACATAACTCTCCTAAACAGTGTGCCACTCAACCAAAGCCTCCAAGGCAAAACAGCATGTCCAACACACTAGTCAGAGGTGACTCGATAGTGAGGCACACTGATATCCCAGTCATTAGGTTGAATAAGGAGAAAGTAACAGTCAGCTGCCTGTCAGGCTCCAGGATCCGCCACATAATGCATGCACTCTGGTCCCTCAACAACAGGTACGAATATGCCTCTCTCATTGTACATGTGGGTGTGAATGACCTGAAACGTACCTCCCTGGACTACATAAAAAGAGACATGAAGGAGCTCTCGGATTATGTAGCCGAGTGGGTATGACCCTAGCCCTGAGCTGCATCCTACCATCCCCCAGAATTATACCATAGTACAAGCAGAAAATGATTGATTTCAACAACTGGCTAAACTTCTGGTGTCATTCTAAGGGGATCCAGTATCTCTCTACCTGGGATGACATGATTGACAGACCTTGATGCTTTGCCAGAGATGGCCTGCATCTGTCACCTCTGGGCTTCTGGACACTGTTCAAGGCTCTTGCCACCCCTACAGTGCCTTTTTTAGGCAGTGTTCCAAAGACCAAATTACCACCATAACAGCTACAAACAAATGCAATCTAAAGGTCATGCTGCTCAATGCTAGAAGTCAATCTCAAAATACACTCACTCGAAGCACCCCTTAAAATAGAGAACATAGACATTTGTGCTGTAACAGAGACATGGTTCAAGGCAGCAGAAAACACCTTTGCACTACCATGCTATAACTCATTCCACACCTTTCTGCCCCAGAATTTGGACCGAAGTGCCAAAGGTGGTGGCCTTTCCATATTCATAAAGGATGCGCACACTTCCAGACTGGTAGCCTAACATAACGCATCTGAGATACTTCAGGTGCAGCTAACACTGGATAAGACAGCGACTCAGACCATAGCCTGCTACAGGTCCCAAACATGTCCCAAAGACACGCACTCCACGTTCCTAAGCACCCAAGAGAATATTAGGGTCCAACCTAACACTCTCATACTGGGTGACTTCAACTACCCCTACAATAACTGGGAAAACTACTCATGTACTAATACACCTGCCCAGTGCTTCCTGGAATTCATTAATTCCAATGCCCCTGGACCAGCTCTTTCTTATCCCCACTAGAGGTAGCAAAATCCTTGACCTGATCATTACTAGCATAGGCGACCATTGCTCTACACCAAAAGTCAACTCCTCCCTGGTAAGAACCGACCACAAACTAATCACCTTGAAAATCCACCCCCCCTACACACACACACGCGCACACACACACACGCACACACACACACACGCACACACACACGCGCACACACACGCGCGCACACACACACGCGCACACACACACACGCGCACACACACACGCGCACACTTGTGCACACACACGCGCACACACACGCACGCACGCACACACACACACGCACGCGCACACACACGCACGCGCACACACACACACGCACACACACGCACGCACACACACGCACACACACGCACGCGCACACGCACACACACACGCACACACACACGCACACACACACACGCACACACACACACGCACACACACACACGCACACACACACACGCACACACGCACGCACACACACGCACGCACACACGCACACGCACGCACACACGCACACACACGCACACACACACACAATGAAAAGGTGAAGTCCCAAGACTGGAAAAACTCCCTTATCAGCCTCAACAGAAGGTTGAGATCCTTCATCAAATCATCTAAAGCTAGCTATGAAAACAGAATTGTAGCACATAGTAAAAACAACCACAAGGCCTTCTATAGTTATGTAAAGAATCTCCACGGCAATACCCAGATTTGCTCTGAGCTACTACACAATGGTACCTCTTATACCGAGCCAAAAGACATTGCCAATATACTGGCTGACAGATTCAGTGTCAACTTTACCGCTCGCCCCCCCCCCCCAAAGGACCAAACAAAATACCAGTAGATTGCCAAGTACCCAGTATTACTGCTCCACAGCTTAAAACAGCATTGTCCAAGGCCAAGAAAACAGCTTCTATGGGACCTGACAATATCAGTGGCTGTGTTCTACATGAACTACAGAGCGAACTGGCACCTCACCTGTGTGCCCTGTTCAATCACAGCCTCACCTCAGGCTTTGCCTCTACCAAATGGCACACTACTACAGTCATCCCTCTCCACAAAGGAGGAGCGATTACAGACACTGGGAACTATCGCCCCATTAGCCTGATGAGTCTGATATGCAAAGCTATGGAACACATCATCATGGACCCAATAAACAAGGATACAGGGAATCTCCAAACTCTGGATCCTACATAGTTTGCTTTTATGAAGGGTAGATCATGGCTGCTAAACTTGGTCGACTTCTTTGAGTCAGTCACCAGAGCTGTGAATGAAGACAAGGTGGTTCGTACAGCCTACCTTGATTTGGCCAAGGCCTTCGATACCACTCCCCACTCAGGAATCATAAAAAAAAAAACACACTAAGCTAGGCATCAACCCCTATAACATTAGATGGGTTGCAAACTGGCTCACAGATGGAACCCACAGTGTGAAAGTAGCTGACTCCAAGTCAGACTGCTGACCAGTCATGAGTGGAGTCCCACAGGGTTCAGTCCTGGGTCCTCTCCTGTTTGGTATCTAGTTCTATGAAGTCAAGGCCAACACGAAGGGACTCTGGCTGAAAAAAGTTCGCAGATGATTGCAAGTTGGAAGCTATTATTAACTCCCCAAGTGATGCTGACATCCTACAGAAAGAGCTCACTGAGAACGACGACTAGTGTCAGAACCATGGCCTTAAGCTCAATGCCAAAAAATGTCGTCATCCCTCTTGGGAAAAACACGGTTCCCTTGAATTACCATATCTATGGCAGTCCACTGAACACAGAAAGCGTTACAAGAGATCTGGGAACACAGGCTGACAGCAACCTCTCTTTTGACCACCACACTGACACCATGGTCAGAAAGTCATTCTATGTAGCACATCTCATTACTAAGGGTTTTGCATCCAGGAAGAAAGAGGTCATTGTCTCCCTCTACTCTTCCCTCATTAGGCCAGACAAAGTACAATGCGCAATTTGGCATGTACCTCACTAGACACCTGCAACAACTGGAGAGACTGCAAAAGTACCTCACAAAGAGGATCCTAGGCCTTAAACAGTTGTCCTATATGGACAGACTCAAAAAAACTGGCATGTCTGACTCAGCTCTGTTAGAAATGCTACACTTAAAGAAATCCCAATCCCTCTGCACCACACATTCCAGAGACCTCAACTTCATTACCACAATCAAAAGAACATGCTGGAGGGACAGGTTCATAACCCAGAAGCTGCCCATGCTATGGAACAGACTTCCCATACATGTCAAGCAGAGCACCAAACTGGTCCTCCAAGAAAAATCTTGATGAGTGGATGGGAAATAGAAAATTTCACCCTGGGGATCACTCCAGTGGCTCTACTCGTCAGAAGTATTAGGAACTAAGGTCAGGTGGCACGATGCCAGGGTAATCTTATGGGCTAGGCTTGTAAAGGCTCCTGGGCCATTAGCCTAGTACAGACCTACAGACCTGTTTAATGGATAAAAAACCTGACCCAGGTTACTGCCATTAGGTTATCTGGCTATACATAATACAGTGCATTTCATACTACCAGCATCACCACTGTGGTGCCAATTAACATGTTCTGCTACTGAATTTACAAGAGAATTAATGTTATCATTTACTTAATTTCACAGTGATGTTTCTGACTTTTTTGTTTTAGAACTTCCCACTGTCTTATGTATGTAGCCTTTTAGACAGGACAAGCACAACAAATTCCACATAAAGGTTTTCTGCAGCTGTTGTACAAAAAATCTAGTAATATCAGTACATTGCAATCACTGTACTAAACCTTCCTTTCCATCAAATGGCAGACAATAATGACTGCATTTTTTCAGCCCCTGAACTTTACTAAAACCATGAGTTCAGTCTAATTTGTGGTAAAAATATAAAGTTTATTTCTTTACATATTTTTTATTCATCTTACTTTACTTACAATTTGTTGACTAGGGTTTAGTCTCAGCCTGGGGGGGGGGGGGCAAGTAAAAGAAAGGCACAAAGTAGACTACAGAAATAAAAACAAACTAGATTCAGACATAAACAATGTATGGAAAACTACTGTTATGAAATATAATTAGTTGTTCATCTGCTTGCAATATGTGCCTGTGTTTTAAAATAATCTCTTTAAATCTACACAAAAATCGAGACTACACACACACACAAAAACACTATACATGTGTATATATATATATATATATCAAACTGCGGTGGTGGTGCTGCGGTAGCGTTGTCGCCTCACAGCAAGATGTTGTGCCGTTCGATTCTGAGCTAGAGCGTCTTCTGTGTGGAGACATGCATGAATGGGTGTACCTTCGTTGAAGGTTGTGCGTCAGGGCTGGCAAACTCGGCACGTAAAAAATCTACTGCAAATCATTAGCGGACCGGAGTTCCGCTGTGGGGACCCCTAACTGGTAAAAGCCGAAAGACACAAACAAACATATATATATATATATATATATATATATATATATATATCTATACTCACTTCTAAATTTCAAAATTCCAAAATCTCATGTTTCAGAACATCGAGTTCAGAATCTCGAAATTGTGAACCCTTCCCCGAAACACCACTAAACACATAAAAAAAAGTGTATGCAGGGGCGCAAGCCCTCCTGCACCCTCCACACCCCCCGCAACTTAAATATACCAACTCCAAGATTGCACTACAGCGAGGACAAGGGAAATCTCCAGGTCCGAGCAGTATGACTATCTCTGTTCAGGATTTTGAAATTTTAAAATGTCTTAACATATGATCTTCGAAGTTTTAGACTTTGAAATTCTGAAGTGGACCCATATATATATATATATATATATATATATATATATATATATACACACACACACACACACACACACACACACACAATCTATATATATCTAATCTATATAGCTAATCTATACATCTATAACTATATATACACACACACATATCTATCTATCTATATATATATATATATATATATATATATATATATATATATATATCTGTATTTCTATACATATCTATAGATATACACACACAGGGTATCAAGCACTTGCTACAAGGTTGATGTTTCCCATAATGTGTGTGTTATCCTAACATACTCCCACACATTACTTTTTAGCAACCTCCAGTTAAGAAGCACATGCTACAAGGGGACACACATGGATTGGGTTGTGTGGCTAGGCTTATAAAGGCCCTGGTGGTCATTAGCCTGGTATACACCTAGGAACCTAAGAATCCTTACTTGTTTCCTTCCTGTCCTATTTTTAAATACTTATCTTTAGTGTCTGCATGTTGTACATTCTACTTAATTTAGCATACAGCTCCATTTATACATTTCATAATTTTCTACCATTGTAGTTTTCCTTTTTGCTGTTAAATTTCTACAGATAGCATGGTCTCTAAAGTCAAACTGCTGTCCAACTGATGGATTAGTGGAGAAGTTCTAAAAAATCCATGCTATGAAAAGTTATTGATGGAGATGATAAAAACAGTGCAACAATTTGTTATCCTGCTTACTGTTAGCAATAAGAAAGGTGCTATAGGCTTCATCTGGGTTTCCTACATTTGAACTTCTCTACAGCAATGCTCAAGATGGATACTTGACAACGATAAGAAAACTTGAGAAGAACAGAATATGCCATTTAAAAGTATGATAGAACACTATATTCATTTGCTGGACGTAGTAAAGTTGTTTATGCCCACAGTAAAGAAGCACCTGCACACATCCCATGACATGCAGCAATGGGTTCATAATAAGAACCTCCAGAAGATCGGGTAAATAATGCTAGTGCTCTGCTGGGTACATGCTGTGCAGAAGTTCAAACACAGGAAATGCAGGTAAAGCCTTTGGCACCTTTCTGACTGCAAACACACAGGGTAGCAACTAGTCCCAGTGATTTATCATCCATATCCATAACTTTTCTTACCATGTATTTTTTTTAAACCTCTCCACTAATCCCTCAGTCTGTGGATGGTAAACTGCTGTCTATGAAAAATAAATTTCTGGCCAAGAAGCAGAGGGCCACTTGAGGTTACTGATAGAATAAATGCAATAACTACAAGTTAGACAAATTGGAAACAGAACAGTACATCAAATATTTCACTTTAAGTTCTTGAAGCCATGGAAAGAAGTAGCAACTTCAGCAGTGAACTTGCAAGCTGAAGTTCATGCAGAGACCAGGGAGTCTCCTCCTAAAGTACAACAATCTTTGTCAACAGTACAAAAGCCAGAAGTAAGAAAAATAAGTGTGTTTTCAGAAATGCATGGAAGAGCTAAAATGACAGAACACCCAAAATGAAAGTTAGACTGACACCTAACAGAGTACTAGACGCACAGAAACTATTTGTAAGAGTTATTGTAAAAAAAAAAAAAAAAAAAAAAAAATGCTTTAGCTGACATCAGAAATGAGTCAGAAAGTGATAGGAGCTGCCCATTACTGCTAGCTCCTAAGCCTGATGGTAGCTACAGATTTTGTAATGACCTCAGGCAACTGAAGAGCATTTCAAAGTGTAATGGTCATCTCATGTCCAGAATTAATGAGTTGATAGAAACCCTAGGAATTGTTAGATACCTAACAGCACTGGCCTTGAAAGAATACTAGCAGATATCACTTACTCCATGCCAAATAAATATTCATTTAGAACTCCTAAGAGTCCATATCAGTACACAGTGTTACCATCGAGCCTATATGCAATCCCAACCACTTTTCAGAGGTTCATAGAAACTTAAGTGACTTCTTTGTTATGGTGATAGTATGTCTAACTTTTTTGGCGCAGCCTGTCAAATGTCAACAGTTTCAACAACAGCAGTATGTCACCTCTACATAAAGAAAAATCACATCTGGAGGCAGTTGTTATCAGCACTAAATAGGATATAGCAATCAATTACATTAACTGATTAGAAGTGGGCATTAAAAAAATAAATAAATAAATAAGCAAGCAGGTGTTATGGATTCTGGTACAAAAAAGACTTGCTTGCCTTGTAATATAATACTGACAAGAACTATAACCAAACCATACAATGGCAGCAGTTTTGCGCATGCACACACACACACACACTAGCATTTTTTTTTTCTGTACACACAAGTTTATACATCATACAGTTCTCCATTTTTGGCACAATAAAATATTTACATATACATTTCTGGTTTATTTATGGAGTGAAATTATCTATATTAAGTTCCAACATTGTTAGTAGGAGAATACACTTATATCACTAGTTCAAAATAAAATATGAGCACTACTGACACAATATAACCTTTTAACTAATTCTAATGCACTGTGAAGGTGTATTCCACAATGCCAGATTACCTGCCGTATATATGCTTAGACATTTGTGAGCACATTCATATGCTCACTAATGGCTCATAAGACAATAGAAGAAACATAAGAGTAGATTTGAGGAAGGCATGTATTGTTATAACAAAATTGTAGTACATAATCATGACTGCTGAATATGGCAATTAATATTGTGCCTGGGTAGCTGTCCCAGGTAATCAGTTTACAGCACAGCAATAGAGCTAGTGTTACTATTATAATTAGAGGTGATGGTTTGAAAGCCGTTTGACTTCTGTTCAGTTTACAGTGAACTCTGGATATATGAACATATTTTTAGCATTGTACAGGGGAAACTAGTTGATGTTAAAGTATCCTACAGAACTGTTGCAATTTACTTTATGGCCAAGTGTGAGAATGATCTATGGCAGAATGAAGCTGACATAATATATACAGGAATGTAAAAAAGTGATGTATAGTTAGCACAAAACTAAGTGGAATAATACAGCATGCTGCCACATCATGTGCGAGCATAAATCAATATGGGATAATTAAGCACAGTGATATCAGACAATTATATAAGAAACTTTTAGTCAATGACTCTTCTAGAAGCAGTACTGAGATAAAACAGCTCATACTATCAGTATATGCCAAATGTTTGACCATTAATAACATTTAAATACTACGTTTGCCGTGAAGACTTTTTGTTGTAAACTGCAGGCTGAGTCTGATTTCCATCATATAGAAGAAACTTCCCGATGCATTAACAATCTTGTGAAGTAGCATGCTCGGAATAACGTATTAACTACCTTTTAAATCATGCATCTGTTTTGATGTTGTAATTTGTACCCACACACATACAGAGACGCATCTTCAGACAGTTATCTATAACGCGAACTTATTAAAAGTAAACCAACTACGGAAACGCAATCGCTTTATAAGCAAAAATAGAACAGCAAGCGGAAACTACACACTATACAATTATTAACTGCATTTACCTCATATACAAACATACACTTCCAGCCTGCTCTGAGCAAGCCTCAGTCGGTACTTAAATTAAACGATGTTACTACAAATAAACATACATGTACAAGTACAACATTCACTGCATTATAATCACAGACTACAAAATTATTTTTTGCTTTAACTGACTGCTGCCTAATACATAAGAAACATCAACTGAAACAGTAATTACCTCTGCTACTACTTCCGCCATACTGCCACAAACTAAGTCATATGACAACCAGAATCAAGCTTTGAAATACGACGCTTGGTATTGTGGTAAGTGTAGTTTTACTACGAAATGGGAATATGGTACTTTTAATGGCGCAAGATAAGCGTTAGTGGCGTTATTGTTGTCCTATGTGTTTTGACTATTGCATATTATGAAGTACCCCTGCTATTTTTGCGTTCACAAATATGCATTGTAAGAAAGGCGATTCTGCACACTGCTGAAAGATATTTTAAAGAATACGTTCATAAGAACTTAGGATGCACTGCAAGCCACAAGCTCTGTAAATTCTAGAAATACTACTGTTTTTTTTTCTAGTGCCATACTTTGTTACATGTCACAGATACTCACTTTTTACATTACATATTTTGGTGAAGAAGGTCTAAGGGGTATGGCAATGCACGACCAAGTATTGTGTGGGCTAAAATGCACACTGTTAAAAGATGTGGGATGTAGTTAACATACTTCTTTGGTTTTCATTTGGGAGATATATAACAGCATCGCTCTCAACATCTTAGCACAAAAAATCTGGATAAAGCCAAAAATATGGGGGCAAAGCCCCAAAAATAGAAACAAAATTTAAATATTGCTTTTATAAACTTAGAAAGTTGCTAGAATAAAAAGGTTATGTGATGCCATGCATTTTCTGAAGGCTAACAGTTATGAGACACAGAGACAAAGTCTGGGCTGTTTACCATAAAAATAAATCTCCCCTCTCCCATACCGAATTCAAAACACTCAGAAACAAAGTAAAAAAGCTCATTACTGCTGATCGACAAAACTATTTCTCCAAACTCCAAAACAGTAATAAAACAAACCCTCAGAAGTTCTGGAAAGGAATTTCTACCCTTATCAATCCTGGCAAAATACTCAACCCCAGCCCTGACCCCAATGCTCCTGACAACGACTTAGCTACACAATTCAACTCCTTTTTCATAGATTCCATCTCCAAACTAACATCTTCATTCTCCAATATCACTCAATCCTCCACTTCTCCCACTCTCCCTTCAACTAACACCCTTCCCTTCACTTCCATCTCTACTACCACTTCTCCATTTCCATCACCCCCTCTTCCCACACCTCTGTCACTAAAACCAATTCCAACATCTACGATAAAAAAACTTCTACAGAAACTTAAACCATGCTCCAATGCCCCTGACAATATTCCTTCATACTTCCTTAGCATAGCTGCTGAAGCCATTGCCTACCCCATCAGTATACTAATCAACCGCTCTATCAAAGAAAGCATGGTACCCCAAATTTGGAAAAAGGCTTTCATCATACCTCTGCATAAAGGTGGCAATAACAACAATATTACAAACTTCTGCCCCATAGCTATCTTATCCCCTATCTCTAAACTCCTAGAAAAATGCATCCATCTACAGCTCCTACCTTACCTCTTAGACAATAATCTACTAACTCCAACTCAGCACGGCTTTCGACCCAGTCATAGCACTATGTCAGCCCTCCTCTACTTCCTAGAAATGGTAAATACAGCTTGGGACTCTGGTCATATTGTCTCTACCCTCTTACTTGATCTTTCAGAGGCCTTTGACACTATCTCTCACAAACTTCTTTTAACCAAACTCTCTCAACTCTTATCTCCTTCCTCATTGTCCTGGTTTTCTAGCTACTTATCAAATAGATATCAAGCAGTGAAGTGGAAAACAGCCACATCCTCTTTTCTAAATACCCCAACTGGAGTTCCCCAGGGCTCCATACTGGGTCCTCTGTTATTTAATATATTCATAAACGATTTCCACAACTCTATCCCATTCTCCAGCATTATCCAATATGCTGATGATTCAACTATCATTTGTTCTGCCACATCCTTCCCAGTGCTACAAAAACTTACACAAGATGCCTTCTCTATCACTGAACTATGGATGAAAGATAACCACCTTGCTCTCAATGCCTCTAAAACCAAACTAATGGTATTTACCCCCTCTAAACACACCTCTATCAATACTAACTCTCTATCAATTACCAGCCACAATAACACATCCCTGGAATTGGTGTCCAATGCTAAGTTACTGGGTGTTCAAATCGACAACCATCTCAAATTCAACTCCCACATTCAACACAATATAAAAAAAAAAACATCAAAAACTAGGCATGCTATACCGGCACAATCGCTACCTTATACCCTCCACTAAAATCACTCTCTCTACCTCATTCCTCATCCCCTCTCTTCTCTATGGAGCCCCACTCCTAACTAACATCCAATCTTCCCTTAAAACACAACTTTCCACCTGTTACAGCAAAATTGCTAAATTCGCTACCAGTCATAAGTCTTCTACCCACCACTGCTCTTCACTGCATAAATTAAAATGGCTTGAACTTCCCAACCAACTCATCTATTCTCAACTTACTCTTGCTCACAAGCTCATTTTCAAACCTGACCTCTGTCCATCTCTATCCTCAGCATTTAAATTTCACCTTCCCAGCAGAGTACTTAGATCTAACAACCAAAATCTAATCGAATTGCATAAACCAAATCGTCCTCCTGGTAAAAATCTCTTATCCTTTAGCCTAGCATGACTCTGGAACTCCCTACCTCCTGCCATTCGTACCACCTTCAACCACCTTACATTCAAAAAATCTCTTCACTCTCATCTATTTTCCCAGTGGGAATGCTCATGCTCACATCCTTCATGATATATACTGACTATCTCTCCGTCTTCTCCACTAGGACATTTATTATCTCTGCTCAAAAAAAAAAAAAAAAATTACATTGTCTGCTCTGTCAAACTTACAAATGATACAATTGCGTCTTACTTATCTACATTGAAACGTTTACCTTTTGTAGCCTGCATCTTCTGTAATGTGTACCACCAGTTTGTTCTTCCAAAAATTGTTTGCTCTAACTGTAACATTTAATACTAGTCTGTCTACCACAAATTGTATGCTCTAATTGTATAATTCTTGTAAAATATTGTAAAAAGGATGTAAAACATATTGTAACCTTGTTTGGAGCTTTTCTCCCCAGGACTCCATTGAAAATGGGTTCATCTTGGCCCAATGAACTATCCTGGTAAACCAACTGCAAATAAAATAAATAAATAAAATGAAGTCTGAAAGTCAAATACATGTCATTATTTAGTCAATTCAGTCCTCACTGATTCACCACAGAATCCAGAAAATCAGAAATTTTATGAAGAACAGACCAAAAATATAAGGCAAAAATCTGGACATTCTGCAAAAATCTGAACATTTGAGAGGTATGTATGTATGTATAACAGTGAAAAAGCTGCAGATATTTTATAATAATACATATACGTTTGACTACACAGAATTCTGAAATGCATGACTATCAAAACCAATCCAAGGAAGCAAATGAATCTTCAAAAATCTGCCTTATCTACATAAAGTATCTGACTCCATTATAATCAGGACATTTAGTTTGGTACATTTGGTTTTACATCTAGTTTTAGGGATTTCTTTGCTCAGAAGTGGTTGTTTTTGTTACTGTTGTTTTTTCTCACTAGACTGCTGTTTTCAGACATTGCTACAGTCATACTTTCTCAGGCCACTCTTAAGAGTAAGAACCACACTTTTAGATTAAGAAAAAAGTTACTTTTCTTCCCGGACACTTCCAAAATGGCTGATGGTCTGTTGAAACCTCACTGGATCTGTTGGCACAATGACCATATTCTTCTCTGTGCTGGAAAGCTGCCCACCTGTCTTTATGCTTTATTAACCATTAAGAAAGCAAGTTCTTTTTCAGCTTCCTCCTTCTGTACTTCCGTTCACCATTCTCCTCACTTTGCCTTACAACTCTCCTAACATGCCATCCTCACCTTTCTAATGGAAGTATTCATACAGTATAGCTGATTTTTTTAGTCTTCTGTGATCTGCTTCCCATCTTTGCGTAGCTTGGCCTACTCTATCCCTCCCTCCCTTCTTTCTTTCCCCAATATACCCAAAGATGACTTTGCAATCCCCTCTTGATCCTTTTCAGTTTGTGCATTTACTTTCCAGACTACCCTTATTGCACTTTTGCTTGCCTCCACCACCTTTCCCATTCTTTCCACCTCTTATATGTTTTCTCTTTTGCCCTAATAATTAGTCAGACATTTCTTTGTAGCCACACTGGCCTTCTCTTCTTTTTGCATTTTCCCCCTTCTTCAGACTTTTTTTTTCCATAGCCTGAGTAGAGTACAACACCTCTGACCTATTCCCATAGCTTGTATGCTCTCTGAGTTTGTTCAGAGTCTCCTAACTGATTTGTAGTTCTCATCACTTCATTGTAATCCATTTTCCTAAAAAAAACATGCCATCTTGCTTTTGTCTATTTTATTTATTTGACATTTGTTTACTGGGAAAGTCTGAATGGGATAATATCCCATTTTAGCAAACGCCTGTAGAGAAAAACTCCACTTTGACATAATAATAATTTTTGTTGTATTTTTGCCATTACCCCCACTCTAAGCTGCATAGTAACATAATCATGTTAGTCAATGGCATCTTCACCTGGACCTTTATGGACTCTTCTACCATGTTTAAAAATCACAGTGAACTCTGTTTTTTTTTTTCTGGTTCAGTGCTTCACCAGTTAGCGGAACCCCTTATGGTCTAAGACTTCAGTCTCTTTCTTTGTCCTTGAGGTTGGAATCTTTCAGTCTGCTCCTGGAACATTCATGCTTTCCACATCAATAGCCCATTTCCCTCTACTCCACTTCTTTATTCCCTCTTCCAGACTCCTCCTTTTCAGATGTATCTGGGGGCTGATACACTATAGTAATCCTCAGGTGTTCTCTCCATTCTTCTGCCTTAACTGCCAAGGTACTTACTCTAGATTATGCTTCTTTTTCCTTTCTTGATCACTTTACAGGACTGTATTCCTATCCTACTTGGAGATCACATTTTCAGTTCTCCTTTATATGACTCACCATTTATCTTCTTTCCTTCTATCTCTGTCATTCCCGAATAAGCTCTGTCTGGGGACCTCCCTTTATTACCTCTCTTGTCACTGGCCAAGCTTCTGTGACATAAGCTGTGTCCACCCTTTCCCTAATGAAAGGAAGAGTCACACAGTTTAGGATGCAGGGGAAGTCTACTCCAGAATTGTATTGGGTGCTGGGTTATAAATAAGTTCTTACACAATGTTTTGTTTATCTCTTCATAAAGATTTAGATCCCTGGTTCTAGTACTGGTGGAAATATTGAACTTGTGGAGAAGCAAAAGGTTCAGGATAATTGGGTCTCTAATGGCATGGTAAGTGAGACAGAAATCTCCTTCCAAAAAATAATAAAGGGATAGAGCTTCTAGCTCAGGGACTTTTGACATGTGATATTTTTGTTTAGAAACCTTGGGAGTCTTTCTAATTGTTTGATATGTTTGGTGAAATATGTCCTAAAAGAGGCATTGCAGGTGATAAATGGCCTGACTGAAGATGTGTATAATGGCATGCTTACCTCTTTAGACTTTGAAGAAATTCCTTTGGCAATTAGCTGTGCTAAATAAAAAGATTTCCTAACAACCATTGTCATAGGATAGTCAAAAGAGAGAGGAGCTATCAATCCAAGTACCTAGGTCCCTGACTACATTTTCTCTGTCTATACAGTATGATGAGGGGAAGGGTTGAGTACCAAAAGTAATGACACTGCACACTTTAGCATTTAGTTTGAGACAATTCTTTGTGGACCAACAGTTTACTAGGGACAGTTCATTCTGGAGGGTTTGAGTATCAGAGGGTAACTTAACAACAGGCCCGAGTTTGCAGTCATCTTTGTTAGTCAGAGGTCTTAGGTCTCTTTTTGGAGATCTGAGAAGTAAATACCAAAAAGCAGAGGTCCCAGCATGAAGCCCAGAGAGATACCACTGGTCAGTTTCATACATTCTGATGAGACACCTACAACTAGCACTGTGTTTGTTCTTCTTTCTGTAGGTTTCCTATGCATATTAATGGGTCAATTGACTGAGTTTTCAGAAATTCAAAATTCATATGGTTGAGACCATATGATCGAGTTTTTGAAAACTCAAAGCTTTTGAATGGAGATCGTGGTACAGTGTGGATTAGGAAATTTGCCCTTTTCTTCAATGTAGTGTGATCTTGGAGCTGGTATATATAATTTGCGGGGGGGGGGGGTGCAGGCAGCAAACATAAACAAAAAGCAGAATTTTGTGGGGTTTTTTTTTTTTGATGTTCCAGTTTTTGGAAGCTCAGTCATATGGTTTTGTCCATATGAATTTCGAGTTTCTGAAAACTCGATCATCTCATATCACATATGTTTTTTTTAAAGCATTTAGCTTTTCTACAATGTCTGCATGGTGAATGATGTCAGAGATCTTGGCCATATAAAGACATACCATGTGCAATGCATGACCACCGCCTACAATCTTTGCAACTTTTCAAAGAAATTTACCAGATTAAATATATATGATCTGTCCTTCACAAAGTCAACCTGTTGGTGAATCGTCTAACAAGATTGTTGATATCACAGTTTATGAGGTCACTTATAATATATACCATGGCATTGCAGATGTGGCTTGTAAGGCTGACAAGGATGTAATTACTCATATTGGTTGTAAGACCACTGTTATGGATTAGCACTGTAGTGCACCACTTATCAGGGAAGAGACAGCAGCTAAACATAGGTTAAACTGTTTGATAAGTGTGTCTACAAAGGCATGTTTAATATCATTAAAATTATTTAACATTATTAATTAAGCAACCATGGAGGAAGTATTTTTGGTCTTGGCTAGCACTTTCAGTTAATGATTGTTAGATATAATTGAGGGAGTAAGGGATTTGGATATTTTGGGCCTTTCAATAGAAGTTTCAAGGGTGAAGTTTGCAATAAATTTGTTTGCAAGGATATTGGCAATGTCTATTGGGTTAGAATAGGAGGTGTCATTATGAATAAGTTCTGAGCAATGCTGAGTATTGTTTTTAGTTTTGTAGCATAGATAAGGAAGGACTTATTGGCCTCAGAGGCCAACTTATGTTCATGAGCTCCTTTAGTGGACCTGATAAAGTTCTTCAGCTTTTTGGTAATTATTTTGATATTATTCTTCAGAAGAGGGATTATGGGTCTACTAAATAATTTAAGGAGTATTTTGTTGTATAGTTTATTTATAGTAGTGGACCAACAGTGTGGTTTGTTTTTAAATTTCCCATAATATCTGGCTCTGGTAGGGACTGCTAGCTTTATGCATTTTCTGCAGCCCTTCCCCTCGGTTTCTAGTATCTCAGCAATCATTGCAATCTTTTCTGAATTTTCCATTCCATGTTATGTATCTAATTATTTTCCATCCTTTTTGCATTTCTTCATACATTCTCTTTCTTGGTTTCTAACACTAACTAATGGCAGACATTTGAGTTTCAGATTTCCTGTCCGTCAGAAAATGCATGATAATGCAAAACCTGTTGTTCTAGAACTTTCTAAGTTTATATGAGCAATATTTCAAATCTTACTGATTTTGCACTGTTGCACCTGCATTATTTTTGGCTTTGAGCAGAAGTCTTGTAGTTTGAGAGGTATGCTAGCAAAACCACTACTGTCTTTAGTTGCTCTCTAGCTCTCATATTCTCCAAAAAAGTTGTTATATTCTCCTGCAGACCCCACAGCCTCTGCCATCCAGTTGTTCCCTGAATCAAACTGCTACCCCACTGTCTTTTCCCTTCTTCTTACTCACGCAGTCCTACTTCTCTCATACTGTCTCATTATTGAATCCCTTACATTATGTCTTTTAAATTAATTTTTATTTGTATAGATATATATTTTAGTACCTACCCAGAACGTCTTTCTAAACTAAACTGTATCTCAAACTGCCCAGCTAAAGAAACTCCAGGTGTGTTAAATTAACAGGTAACCAAAAATAACTGAACATTTTAGGAAAAAAACAAAGAGCATCCAAGACGCATTCCCCAAAGTAACCATTATAAAGTAATTTACTAAAAAAATCCAAATTTATATTGTTAAGAACTTTTGTCCAACTTTGTCAAAAGGACTTCATCAGAACCATATAGTTTGATGTGTTTTATATAAGCTGTTAATAAAATCCAAAATTGTGACTTTAAAGAGACACAGTACAATTTCAAAACTCTAAAGTTAAAACCTAATCAATTTAAACGTTTCAACTTCTGTCTTTTTCTCCCCTTTCTCACTTTCAGTGACTTTCTGCACCTATTACCCTACTTGACTTTTTTTTCTTATTATCTCTTTCATGGTTGTAAAGGAGTTTAAATGCATTAGGTTTTAACTTTAGAGTTTTGAAATTGTACAATGTTTCTTAAAGATCACTATTTTAGATTGTAACAACAGCTTATATAAGGCAGCATCAAATGTTTTGATATGGTCCTTCCAGTGTCACTTTAAGTTGAGTAACATGGCAGTCCTCCATCCCCCTATTTGGGAATATATGCTCAGAAGCAACTCCATCTTTAGATGTTTAAAAATATCATGATCATTTCTCTTTATCTTCCATCTATAGATTGTGGAACACCCACCTCTCATAATGTGGAACAAATGGACAACTAGGAATCTCATAGCATGGTTAAATGTGACATTTTATAGTTATAAATTTGATGTTTTGCTGAATTAATATTATTCAGTATTATTTACCATGGATGGCAGTTAAAATAAAAGTTTAATGCTTGACTGTGTGACAGACCCTTTCAACGATGAAGTGCAAGGAACATGGCTCCTTAAAACTTAAATTGAGGAACATTCCTCATGAGATATACTTTTGTGGTATGAGCATAACGATTTTACTACACCTGTAATCTGTGCTTCCAGCAGGTGCAAAGGGGTGACCTCAGGTGTTCAAGCTTGCATGTGCACAGCATCACCATGCAAACTGAATAATTTAGAAACAGTAATATGTTGAGTCCTAACTAGGGATCATCATCACAGTACAGAAGATGAACTATTTTCGAAACCCATGTTTACTTTACAAAACTTTTGCTACAGTAGATTATTTACTTACATATAAAGTGGTAATTGTTACACCTGCTTCTTTGTCCTTTTTCGGTGTATCTACATGTATTGGCCAACTCCGAAGGGGTATGTTGCAAAGTCTACTGGCTGTAGTTGCTGCAGGCACAGTACAGTAGTTTTTTTTTCACAAATTAGGTGTCCCTACATCAGCATACTGTTGTGTACCTTAAACCTCACTCATTAAGCATTACAATATCATTACTATAATGGTTGTAGGTAATGATCATGTGCTTATGTAGCTGCATGTTTGTTAACTTTCAGTTATGTGCTGATGTTTTGGGAGCTGGGTTTGTGGACGAGGGCATAGTGCTTAGGACACTATACAGCCTGACAGCGTATTTTAGTGTCAGGCCTTAGTAAAGTATAGCACATGGCCTATTGGTATAGGTTCACAGGTTTATAGATGTATATTAGGTAACAACCACTAGGGCCTTTATAAGCCTATAAACCATGCAATCAAAATGTGACCCACAAATTTGATTATAGGTTCATAGGTGTATACTAGGCAAACAAACACTAGGGTGTGGTAATAATCTGTAAAAGTTATACAGATTTATTTTTCATGGCTAGTAATGCTGTAAGGATTTCTAAGATCCATTTAGGACCACACCTGTTAATTCCATTGTTTTCCATACCAACAGAACTATACATAAGACACTGGCACAAAAAGCCACATCCAACTGCAAGCCAAAATTTACAGAGGCTGAAAATGAAGAGATACTACAGGTCCTCTGTTCTCCATGGTGAACGTCTCTTTTCAGTGCAGACCATGTTTGAGGGAGATTTTCAGGATTTTAAGAATGATATGGTCCACTGCCAAGCAACCAATATGATGCATGCTGTCATCCACAGAGTAGAGGCTGTGGCACAGGAATGGAGGATGATGGGTGGTAGGCAATCTACTGAACCACCAGTTACAGATATAGAGGTGTTACTGGCCTCACTTAACAGCAGTACTGCATCCACAGAGTTCCACACCACAATGCTGGATGTAGGGCAGAACTGGACAGACTACAGGCAATTATCACTAATGATGACCCAAATATGTAGACTTAACATTACTATCTTCCCTTTTTTTTACCTCTTCTGATGAGCCCACTTTACTCTGGGGCAGTACATAAGGAGCCTCAATCCTCACCACTGTCTCCGGTGTCACTAAAAGGAGGGATAGAAAATACACAATTTCCCCTAAGAATACACTGGGAACAGGTTCCAAACCTGGGGCTGGACTATATGCTTTACTCCAGGCCCCCAAATGAGTCTCCACACTAACTACCGCAGAGCACCGTGTTCCAGTTCTAGGCATCTGACATACTCATTCTTAAACGTCTGATATTCACACATGCACACTGTCTTGGGAAAGACTGACACAATTTTACCGGCTGTGTTCCTTTGTCCAAATTACAAGTTAATGGGTGCTACCAGTCAGAAAACACAATACCCTTCAAAAGGGGTGTTCAATTATATTGGGTAAAATAGATAATGATACAAATGGTAGCATGAAACCTAAGCAGTAAGGCTTTTCAGAGTGGCCCTGGTGTTATCACAATAGGCATAAACACTCTCAAGTTCTTAAAAATATACACTAAATAACCAGCCACAATGAGAAGCAGTAAAATATTTAACAATAAATAAAAGGTTGTAAACCATATAAATACTGAATAACTGATTCCAATAAACAACAGAGTCTCACACACAGGAAATATTAAAATAATATGGTAGGATAGATCTCACATTGATTTAGAAAATCTCTAACTATCTACCTGTACTTCCCTGACTATCTGAAGATTAACTGTCCCTATCTAATCTCAATAACTCAGCAATTCCCTGACTATCTGAAGATTAACTGTCCCTATCTAATCTAAATAACTCAGCAAGTCAAGATTATACTCTTACTTCTACAAGGCAAGATGAGAAATTATGTCCACACTCCAGGCTGTTGTCTGTCCTCAGTGACTGGAACAACTACTCTGGAAACATGTAGACTACTACTGCTGAACAGCTCTGGAAAACAACTACTGAATAATAAGTGAACAGCTGACTAAGAACCTGCTTTATATAGCAGATCTTTTTCAAAAGTAACAGGAAGCTGCCATGAGAATTCTACTGTCGTATCAGACTTTGAAAATTAAACAGACAGCTGCAGTGAAGATTCTATTCTCCCAGCACTGGCACACAATGACATCACATTTAGGTCAGCTGACTCAGAATGCTCTTTACAAAGAATATGTACATTTGGTCAGCCAGAAGAGCACTGATTGATATTCAAATATCTTGCATAAATCAGTGTGACAATCAAAATACATAAACATATTTACAAAATCATAGCTAGTCATACTGGCATATGTAACACAGGGTCATTTGTAATTATTTACAAAACTTCAACCAGTCATGTTAGCACAGATAATATCTTATATTGTCACATTTCTCCCCCCACTTTGAAGACTCATGCTAGATTTTCAAGTGACCCTGGAAAAATCGTTGCTTGAGAAAAATGGGGCTGACTGAAAATTTATCAGCCTGTACCCCTTGTTGACAGTCCACTGCATTAGCATTATTGACTCCACTACGGTGCTGTACCATCATGTCATATGCCTGTAACCCTATGCTCTACCCCAGTAACTTGGCATTTTGTATACTGACTCTATTTAGCCATGTTAAAGGGTTATGGACTGTAACCACAATGAATTGTCTTCCATACAGGTAAGGCTAAACGTTTGTAATACCCATACTATGGCTAGGCATTCTTTCTCCACAACTGAATAACATTCCTCCCTGGGTTGTAGTCTATGGCTGAGATATACCACAGGATGCTCTTCTCCCTCTGAGGAAACTTGGCTGAGTGCAGCCCCCATGCCATAATTTGAAACATCCACCTGCACAACAAATTCATTGCTGTAATCTGGCTGACACAGAGGGTCCTATCAAAGCTTCTTTAAACTTTTGAAATGCCTGCTCACAATCTGTGGTCTGCACTACCTTATGATGCTTATTTTTCTTGTTAAGACAGTAAGGGGTGCAGCTATTGTACTATAGTTGGGCACAAATTTTGTATAGTGCCCTGCCGTCCGTAGGAAAGCTGTAACCTGCTTTTTAGTAACCGGGACACACCACATCTGAATAGCCCCCACTTTAGCAGTTTCTTGTCTAATCTTACCACTTCCTACTCTATGTCCTAGGTAGGAGACCTCTGTCGTACCCACCTAACAATTACTAGACTTAATGGTCAACCCTGCCCTCTTTAATCTGCCGAAGACCTCACTGACATGTTGAAGGTGCTCTTGCCAGGAATGACTGTAAATGGCAATATCATCCAAATAAGCAAGAGCATAATCTCCTGCTCCTACTAAGATATGATCTGCTAACCTCTGGAAGGTTGCTGGGGCATTCTTCACCCCAAAGGGCATCCTTGTAAACTCGTATAATCCAAAAGGTGTTACAAAAGCTGACCTCTCTAGCAATGGGAGTCAAGGTCACCTGCCAGTATCCCGTATTCTGATCAGTAGCGATCAGATACTTATCCCCACCCAGCTGTATTAAAACTTCATCTGTTCTAGGCATGGAGTACACATCTGACTCTGTATAACTGTTTAACTTTCTGTAGTCTATGCAGAATCTTAAACTACCATCTTTCTTCAGTAACAACACTACTGGGGAAGCACAAGGACTACTGGCTTACCCCCAGCTACAATGTCTCCTTTATCTCCTCCTTCAAAGTTTGTTTGACTCGCTTAGGCACCTTATAAGGAGCTTGGTTAATAGGCCTTTGGGGTCTTGTATCCACATAATGCTGCACTAGGTGGGTGCACCCAGGTTTCCCAGTGAACATGCCCCCAAACTCCTGTAACATTGTTTGTAGTTCTTTAACCTGAATAGTGGAGAGCCGCTGAGATACTGCTACCTCTCCCACAGGAGTTTCAGTCTGAGCCTCAGTGAGAAGATCAGTCACCAGATCCCCTAAAACTCCTTCTGATATCCACTAGAAATACTCAGCACCAGGGCCTCCCTATCATGATATGGTTCTATCTTGTTAACATGATACAACCTATGTCCCTGCATCCTGCCTACTACGTTTACCATGTAGTTAACATCACTAATTTTTCTTACCACTTTAAAGGGTCCCTCCCAAGCTGAGGAAAATGTTTACTGACCTTTATGGCTTCTGGGGTTCAGTCATTCCCTTCCCCATTACCTCCATGACCCTATCGAAGGGTTAAAAGCTCCTTTTTGTACTGTCTCTGCTTCTCATTTTTTTCAGCTTCCATCTCCAAATGCCGCAGTTCATACTGACGCTTCTTCTTCTTCTCAGCCTCCAAACATCACAGTCTCTCTTCGACCTCCAATTCAAGTCTCTTTAAATTCAAATGAATGTTTAAGTCCCCTGAGGAAAAGGTAAACTGTCCTGTCTCGGAAGGCTGCATATCCCCAATGCCAAACTGGGTAACCCCAAGCTGCTGGTCTGCTCTGTGGCTGTGATTAAGGCTGAGATCATTGCTTACCTTGGCCAATGGGTTCCTTGTCAGCTTGCTATAATCCTCTGCTGACATCTTTCCCTGCTGTTCCTAACTAATCTGACTAAAAAAAATGAATAAAACTGTTGTGACAATGAAACTCTGTATGTTTATCTTGTTGCTGTCGAGAGTGCACACCTCATGGACAACTACCCACAGGCTACTAAAGCTCAATTAAAATCACACCAGTATGTGACAAGCCCTCTTTACCCTGGGGCAGTACCTAATGAGCCTCAGTCCTTACCACTGTCTCCAGTAAGGGAGTGATACTAAAAGCAGGGATAGAAAATACACAGTTTCCCCTAAGAGTACACCAGAAACCTGGGACTGGACTATATGCTTTACTCCAGGTCCCCAAATGAGTCTCCACACTAACCACTGCAGAGCACTGTGTCCCAGTTCTAGGTATCTGACACACTTACTCTTAAATGTCTGATATTCACAGATCCATACACTCCTTGTATGGCCTTCTTGAAGAAATGAACACAACTTAACAGACATGATCTGCCTTTGATGAAGCCAAATTGTTGGGTTTCAAGTCTAATGAGATTTGCAAGATCATAGTTAATGATAGTTATGATAGCTTCGTATCTTTACAGATCTAACTCATGAGGCTGATTGATCTGTAATTTCCATGACAAAGCCACCATTATGGAGTGGCATCACTACAGGAGCACATTATTCAGGAACATAGCCTGCAGCAAAGCTTAACTTAAACAAATTGAGTAGAGGTTTGCCAAGTGCCAGTTTGATACTATTTATTAAGGACCAAGGTACAATGTCAGGTCTCAGAAGGAAAGTGATTTTGGTCTTTGATAATACTTTCAGAATGTAGAGGACTTCCAAGATGTCACACACTGATCAACAGCTTAATTTCAGCTCTCCCAGTGTTAAAAAAGAAACTGAGAAATAAGAACTAGTAATTCTGTCATATTGAGTAAAATTAATTTACTATGTAGTAAGTACACTGCCTGGATGTCAACAAGAAGAAATTTAGAGAACCTGAAAGAAAATGAGCTAGAAAAGGTGAAGAGAAAACACTAATAGAAGAATCCTGCATCTCTTCAGCAAAAGGCAGTTCAAGCTTCAACTTTGGTATAAGAGATGACTTTCATTAATTTAGGGGAAAAATAAATCAAATGTACTCAGTGGTGATTGAAATTAATAAGGCATTGCATTAGTATATCAAATCAAATAACAAAAGGCTGGAAAAAATAGACAAAGCTTTAACTAACTATTGAGATTAACTGATAAAACTGCAAAAATCAGAGGCTAAAATGAAGAAAAGGCTGGCCGAGTATGAGACTGCTCAAAAAGAGCTGTTTCAAAAATGGAAGAGTTAGAAGACAGTGCACTTAGAGAAAGCCTGAGATTTTCTGTTGTATCAAAGAAACAGAAGGAACAGACTGCATTAATTTTATGAAAGCGCAAATAAGCAACTGGACTGATACTTCAGAGCAGGATCTGTTAATTGAAATAGCATATGAAGTGTATGCCTCAAATATGGCCATGAGAAAGCAGTCAAGACCTGTATTAATAAAGATGTAATCATACCAGCAGAAAGAGTTGATCCTGACAAAAGTGTGGCAAAAGGGAAAAGTATTAAAAACTAGAGACAGCATAGTGTTTGTGGAAAATGATTATTCACTGTACACCAGACAGAAAAGTAACAAATTTATCCCAACAATCCTGGAGGATCAAATATATTTTTGATGCAGAACAGGTAAGGAGGAAATGTAAAAGTTTATCTAACAAAAAGCGAGGCATCAAACAGAAGAAGACACTGCTTCTAATTCTTCTGACAATAAAGAGACTTTGCTAGTGAAAAACATTCCACTTTTCCAAATGAAAATATTTGAGGGCCAGAAAAAGGCACAGTAGTTGATTAGCAGAATAAGAAGTACCTTGGACTTGAACCAGAATCTGGTGTTTGGAGATGGAGAAGAACAAGAAGAAGACTACCAACACTGAAATTATAAATGTGAGATTATAAAGCATCAGTCACATTTGTGAAACAATGCTATGTAAGAAAAAGTGACAGAGAAAGACTGGATTTTTTTTTTACTTTGTTAAACTAGTGTGTGGACTGCAAAGCATAAATCTCAATTTATATAATTTAGTAGGATGCTAAAAGGGAAAAAAGTAACTAAGGAAAACAAATTTGTTCTTAATATTATTGGTATAAAACATTTCATGATATAAACTGCATGTTATATATTATAGCAGTTTTGTGTTGTATGTAGTTAGAGGTATTTTAAATGTGGGGTGGGGTGGGTCTTTTCAGTCATAAGTAGTATAGGCTTTACAGTGTAAAAGGAGATGAAAGGCTGACAAAGGCAAGTTTAAGTTAATATGCTGTATTCTTGGTTTGCTGGGCTGGAGATAGTGTGTAAAAGTTCACAGATTATGTTATATGTACAGCTGAGATATTTTTCTTATTTTTGTAAATGTGACTGTTTAGATTAATGCCCTTAGCTTAATCTAAAAACAAGTGTTTTACGTAAGCTAATAGGCTTGAAAATAAGACAAAATGTTAAAAGCCATGAGAAGAGCTAAGTTTCTTGCATATACAGTGATATTAGCCTGTTTTTTTTTTCCTTTAGCAAATGTTCAGTGGGAGGCAAGAAGCCTGCAGCTGAAGGCAGTTGTACATTCTGTTATGTTCTGAGTGAAAGTGACAGATTTATTCACGCATTTGCAGAGTATTTTTTTTTCTCATTGGTGACTATGTTTCCAAGGAGACAAGCTGTCTGCAGGTGAAAGCAATTAATCTAGAGGGTTCTGAGCATTCTTTGCTGAGGAAAATGCAAAATGTAAAGGTACAAGGGCAAGCAGTTTAGTAAAAAAAGATTTTAAAATGATTGGAAGTGAATAAGAAATAGCAGCTTCTGTAGCAGCCTTAATACTCTAATACATTTAATAGAGCAGTGCATAATTTAGCTTTATTTAAAAATAACCAGTGCACTTTTTCTTAAGACAAAAAGTCAGTGTTTTCTGAAATCATACAAGCTGTTTTTTGCATCTGGGAAGGAAATAGAAGAAAATAACTGACACCGGTCAGTGTAAGTGGGACCACAGACTGTAACATGCACTTTACCATGGGTAATCTGAATTTTAGGTTAAGTAATATATGTGAATGCAGCTGCTGATTTGGGGCAATTGTTCATATCTGGAGGGTTAAACTTCATTTTTTGAAGATGTTTGTAGTTCTAAGTTAATAGGTTATGAGAGTGTTCTGAAAATGTATTTAGTTTTTTTGTTTAACGGTTTTCTTTAAAACAAAAATTCTTGGAAAAAGGTGACATAGGTTCAAATGGAGATGACAAGAAAAAACTACATAAATGGTCAGCCTGCCAAACGTTAGTGTGTGCATGTAACACAAAAGCTGGAAATACACATTCAAAAAACTGTCATGTATAATAGGTGAGAACAATAATTTCTTATCATAATGGCTACTCTATCTATATTATCTTGCAATGTAAGTGGCCTTACAGGTATAGGCAAAAAGTTAAAAGCATTGAATTATATTAAAAAATGCAGAGTGCAAACAGCAATGATGCAGAAGACATATTTAGAAGGAAATGAGCATGAAAATTCAATAAAGTATGGATTTCAGAATGGATATTCAGTAGAATATCAGGGACAAAAGAAAAGGGGAGTAATCATATTGATTTCTAGAGGACCTCCAATAGTGATAGAGGAAAAAACAGATATAATGGTAGATTTGTGGTAGTAAGGGGTTATTGGCAGGGTAGGAAGTTTATTCTGGCATGTATTTATATTCCATCAAAAAACTGATGTTATGGAGCTTAAGAAATTTTTGAGATAAACAATCAGCTTTCAGCAGGGAATATTACTAATAGGTGGGGACTGGAACTTGATTTGCAACAATGAGGCTGTACCTGAGTGACCTAGAAGGAAAAATATATCAAAAGAGGGCAGATTTCTGAAGGAATTTATGAAAATATTTGGTATGGAAAATGTGAATTCAGTATTAGTAACTCAGAAAGAATTTACATATTATTTCCCAAGGTACAGTAACTGGGTTAGACAAGATTTAAATTATACTTCACAGGAAAATGGGCATTTAATTGAAAGCTTCGACACACATCCAAAAACGATTTCAGATCATGCACCAATAAAACCTAAGATA
Organism: Protopterus annectens; assembly: GCF_019279795.1. NCBI lineage: Eukaryota > Metazoa > Chordata > Ceratodontiformes > Protopteridae > Protopterus > Protopterus annectens. The sequence continues at coordinate 388,773,656 of NC_056731.1, read as the reverse complement.
AAAATGCAGGGTAATGAAGTGAAAATGAGACACAGGTGTCTTCCAACCTACCTTTTAAAAAAACAGAAGAATTTAAGGAATGGATAGTGCAATAATTCAAGAGTTAATATGGAAAATAGAAATTTCTTCAGACGTTATAGCTAGTGAATGGAATTAAATGAAAGTGGGGTTTAAAAATATGGAAGAAATAAAAGAAAAAGAGATATGTATAAGAAATAATAAGAATTATTTAGAGGGGCTGACAAAGCTTGAAGTATTGCAGAATAAGGGGAATCTCACAGAACAAGAAAAGATACAACTGTAGAGTGCTAAAGAGAAAATAAGGGAGTATCTGGATAATACACATGCATTTAGAAAGATTACTTTTTCTCATAATAATTCCAGGCACAAAAACTTTTAGCACAAAGCGTTAGGCACTGGAAATATTAGCAATATTCCAGAAACTTTAGGAAATTTTGTATAAAACAGAGAAATGTTGAAATCAAGGAAGAGCACAAATGTAATATTTATGGAAGGCTTAATTAATATGCCAATGTTAGAGGTAGATGAGGCTCAACAATTAATAGTTAACATAAGAGGAGAGGAGATAAAATGGTGATGTATAATCAAAGAGATAGATTTCCTGTGGAGGTTTGGAAATTGAAAGAGAGAGAGAGAGAAAGAGAAGAAAGTGATAAAGATCTGGAAAGTTTTGTTTAACGGTACTATAAAAGGAGGGTAAGCAGCAACATCTTGGAAGAAAGTTGTGGTGATTGTAATACCTTAAGGTGGTAAAGACTGATCAGATCCAGCTTTATGTAGACCCATTTAAATTTTAACCCATGATTATAAGGTGTTTATGTCTATACTATCAAAAAGAATGACAAAGGTGTTGCCAAAATTGATAGATATGGATCAGCATGGTTTTGTGGAAGGGTGTCAAACATTTAGCAAAATTAATGGAACACTGATAATCCAGAGGGAAGCAGAATATAAGAAAACACTGCCATTATTAGTGGGTATTGATGCAGGGACACCAATCAATAGAGTAAGCTGGGAGTTCATGAGTAGGACAGTAGAAGCATTTGCATTTCCTGATACAATAATATGGTTAATTATGAGGATATATTTATTTATTTTATTTATTTTTTATTTACATTTGTTTACCACAAAATTCTGACTGGATGCAGGTCCTTTTTCAGCAGATGCCCAAAGAGAAAAGCTCCACATCATGTACATGATAAACAGAGATACAAAGTTGCAGCAATAGTAAACAACATTACAGGTTGTTGGCTTTAATACAGTAACAAGATATTGATTACCAACAGTATATACAGTAAATGTTGCACGTTAAGATAGATTTTGTCATTTATAATATTAGTAACAAAGTTGTCAGACAAGATGTTAAAGTATGTGAAGACAACTAGCTATTTTTGACTGTGGTTAGTAGTGGCGGTAGTATAGTTGGGTTAAGAGTCTAGGTGGGGGGGGGTAAGGGTGGGGGTGTTAGTCTGCATTAGAACAAGGACAAAGCCAGTGCAAATCTAAGTGGAATTTGAGTGCAGTCTTGAAAAGGCTGCTGGAAGGTAGAGTAGTTATAGAGGGTGGAAGATTGTTCCAAAGTTTAGATATGGTACATGAAAATATGGCTTCTCCTGCTGAGTTTTTGGGTTTGAGAACAGTGAGTTGATTTTTGTTGCTTAATCTTAGGGGCCTAGTGGGGTGATAGGGTTGGAGAAGGGTTTGAAGGGAAGGGATGTTAAGGGGGTGGTTAATAAGTTTATGAGCGAGGGTGAGTTGATAAAAGTGAAGGAGCTGTGGGAGGTCTAGCCAGTTTAGTTCTTTAAAGGAGATACAATGATGGCTGCAGTAGGAGGTTCCAGTGGCAAATTTAGCAATTTTGTTGTAACAAGCATCCAGCTTGTGTAGGTCTGTTTAAGGTTGGTAAGTATGGGGGGGGGGTGCATAGACTAGGGTGGAGATTAGCTGGGAATTGGCTATGGAGATTCTAGCCGCTTTGGTTAGGAATTGGCAACTTCGATATAATGCACCAAGTTTCTTGTGAACTTTTTTATTGTGAGAGATATGTGGGTGTCAAATCTAAGTTTGTTGTCTATTTCCACACAGAGTAATTTTGTGTGTTCTGATGGAGAGATGATGGTATTGTCTTTGGCAAGAATGTTGAAGTGGGGGGTGTTTTGGGTGACTTTGGAAGGTTGGAACAGGAGATGTTTTGTCTTACTTGGGTTGAGTAGGAGCTGAGCATTAGATAGCCAGCTTTCTACAGAAGAGAATGATTCCTCTGTGATTTGTTGTAGTTTTGGTAGAGTGGGGGCTTGTGTGGTGGCAGTATGTAGGTTGTTAGTGAAAAGTGAGAATAGCAGAGGGCCAAGGATAGACCCTTGGGGAACTACGAGAGTAACTGGGAGGCGAGATGATATGTTATCATCCCTGATTACTGATTGCTGGCGTCCGTGTAGATAGCTGTGCAACCAGTTGCAGGCTGATTGTGAGAACGAGAGGTTGGGGAGAGTAGAGAGTAGTAGCTCATGAGATACCATGTCAAAGGCCTTTGAGAGATCTAGAAATACTGCAGTAGAGAAGAGGCCATTGTTTTGTGATGAAGTATAGTGTTGATGAATGAGAGCAGAGCAGAGGTAGTGCTGTGATATGACCTGAAACCATGTTGGGTTTTGGAGAGGAGATTATTAGCTGGGAGATTGTTGGAGACCTGGGTGTTGATACATTTTTCAAGCATCTTGGAGAGAGGGGAGAGAATAGTAGTGGGGCGGTAATTGGAGAGGTCTGTGGAGGGGGCACCTTTGTGGAGGGGAATGATGTGGGATATTTTCCATATCAAGGGAACACAGCCTTCTGTTATGGAACGGTTGATTAGAACTGAATTTGGGTAGGGTAGTGTATCAGCTGCAATTTTCAAGTATTCCGAGGGGAGGTTGTCAGCTGTGAGTTTGGTGGGTTTAAGTTTTGACAATAGTCTTTTTATGTTGGAGGTAGGTACTGAGGTGAAGAAGAAAAGAGGAGTGGGGGGTGTAGGGTTAGGAGTTGGGGGGGCTGTTGTAGGGAAGTGTTTTTTAGAGATGTTATAGTTTCAGTGAAGTGTTTGTTGAAGGATTCAGCAATATAGCTGGAGGAGGGGGAATGGACGGCTGGGAGGTATCAACCTTCCCTGGGTGGAGGATAGTGTTAATGGTAGACCAGAATTGCTTAGGGTTGTGGTTGGTAGAGTTTAGGGTGGATTTTTCGTAGAGGGATTTGTCTAATTTTATATGCTTTTTGGCTTTATTGCGCAGTTCAAGGAATTATTGCCTATCTGAGTTGTTTTTTGTTAGTCGCCAGTGCTCCCAGGCCTTATCTCTGGATTTCATTATGGTTCGGGTGGTCTTTGTAACCATGGGGCACGCCTGGATATGACTTTGGCATTTCTTACAGGAGCATGGGTGTTTAGGATGGAGAGAAAGGTACTGTTGAAGAAGTGGATAACCTCATCTAGGTTGAGGTATTTTAGTGGTGACCAGTTAAGTTTTTGCAGGGAGGAGATAAAGGAGTTGAGGCTGAAGTTGGACTTGTTCCATATTTGCCTGTGGATAATGGGCTTCAGACTATTTGTGTGGTGCCGAATTAGGAAAGTGGGGGAGTGGTCACTAAGACTGTCAGGTAAGCAGCCTGCTAGGTAAGAGCGAGGGGCTTTGTTGACTAGGATCCAGTCAAGTAAGGTATGATTGTTAGGGTTTTTGTTAATTAGGGTAGGGGATTGAATGGGTTGAGTGAACCCATGGAGATTAAGGTGAATGGCTGGGAAACTGTTATTACAGGATTGCCAGTTGATGTTAAAGTCACCGAGAATGATGGTTACATGGGGTAGAGATAGAGTAGCCCAGCTCGGGAGATTTTCTAGGGATGTAATATTTTGCCCTGGCAGGAAATAGCATCCTATGATATTGATTGTTTTGTTTGTGTTTAGTTTGAGATTGGCATAAAGGATTTCTTCATTGTTGTGGTGAGGGGCAGATGAGTTCAGGAGTTGAATATTGAGGTGGTGTTTAAATATCAGTGCTACACTACCTCCTTTTTTGGACAGTCTGTCTATGTGAAGGATGTTGTATTCAGGTGGAAGTATTTCCTCACTTTTGATATGAGGTTTGAGCCAGGTTTTGGTTAGGAAGAGAATATCTGGGGAATATATGCTTATGCTGGCATGTAGTTCTTGGATTTTATTGCATATGCTTCTGATGTTTAGGGACATTATAAGTAGGTCTGTTGTTTTCTTGTTGGCTAGGAGTTGAGTTGTGGGGGGGGGGGGTTGCTTGCAGTAGGGTTTGTGGTTGGGTTGGATTTGCAAGGACCAGGGTTTGGATGGATGTTTCCAGCGAGGGCTAGTTTATAGAGGGTGTTTAGGATATGTTTTATATACATAGTAAATTGCTTATGGTATATTAGAGATATTTTATTTTTGAGTGTGTTAGGTGTTTGGTAATGGAGTGTATGTATTGGGAAGATGGTTTTGGTGGCAGGGGTTGTGTAGTTATAGTGTAAATGTTTGAGGGAGGGTGCTGAGAGAGTACAGCGGAAGTTGTTGGAGCATGTGACCGTGGAGCCTTGGTAGGATGTAATGTGAGCTAGAACTATGCATATTAGGATTGTTATTATATTAGGTAGTAGCATGATTGTGTTGGATGTAGGGGGAGGGGGTGAGTAGTGGTGTAGACTAATTGCTGGCAATTAGGGGTGGGGTTAAGGCTAAGAATAAATGTAGAGGTACTGGGGCAGGTGGGACTAGGGGGCAGGGAGGGGAGCAGTGTGAGCGTAGCAAATGGTGCGGGCTAGAACTCCCCTAGGCTAAAGATTGCAGGGTAAGTGTCTAAATAGCCAAATTGTTAGGAGTTATTAGACTCTAGTAGGGAAAAACAATCTATAGACCTGATTTCAGCTGTGTCCTTTCTGGGTAAATACCTAATTTGAACCAGACAAAAAAGTGGTAGTTTAAGTACCTTTTTGCCTCTATTTTAGAAGTGGGCAATTCCAGTGTATCTACTGGGTTACCTTTTTTCACCTAGAGCTTTATCTTGGTTTACTGATAAAAAGAAAAAGTTAACTGGGGAATGTATTTACAGAAGAATGGGGGTGGGGGTGCAGCTGCTGTCCCTAAATCCCTGAAGAATAAGAGTCAACAATTAAAGTGGGAATTCATCTCTGATAAGTTGTGTCTGAAGAGTGGAACCAGGCAGGAGTATTCTCCTTCCACATTGTTATTTGCTTTATAGTTAGAGCCATTGACAAAGAAAATAATGGACTCAGAAATTCAAGGATGTATTTGGTATGGTAATCAAGAAAAGTTGGCTTCGTTTGCAGATGATATTATTTTGTACCTGATAAATCCAGAAAAGGACATTTCAGTGTTTTGGAACATTTTCAGGCAGTCTCAAGTCTTTTGGGGATATAAAATTAATGAAGATATATCAGATACTATAGCTACAAATTATGTACCCACACATACATTGGCTCAGCAACACCAATAATCATGGGGATGCGATAAGATGAAGTATTTAGGAGGATTAAAAAGACTTCTGTTATGGCAACTGAGGATATGTGGGAAAAGACTAAAAGATAAAACAAAATAACACAAAAGCTGAGAAACTGGAAGCTGTTGTGTATGGATATGGATAGTAAGTTACAAACAGTAAAATGTTTTTATTCCCTTTAGATTTTTTTTTATGCTGGTCAGACACATTTTTATCAAGCAGAGGAGAAGTTGGCAAGGGTCTATTGGGATAAATTGATCCTGCCAGTAATGTAAGGTGGTTTAGGATTACCCAATTTGAAATGATATTTTACATCTACACAATTAAGGCTCATATATATATATATATATATATATATATATATATGTATATGTTGTTGTCTTTCAGCTTTTTCCGGTTAGGGGTCACCACAGCGGAACTCCAGTCCACTAATGATTGGCAGTAGATTTTGATTAACGCTGAGGTGCCAGCTCAACGTTCAACCTTCAATGAAGGCATGCCCATTTAAGCATGTCTTTCGAACTCCCACCCAACCGCGGGGAGGACATGCAGACTCCACACAGATGGCACTCCTCGCACTCCAGCCAAGAATCGAATGGGAGAATCTCTTGCTGTGAGGCAACAACGCTACCGCTGCACCACCGTGGCATATAATATATATATATATATATATATATATATATATATATATATATATATACACACACACACACACACACACACACACACACACAGAAAGTTATAATTCAAAATGGAAAGGAAAGTAATGATGATGAAGCAAGGGGAAATTCAAGAAATAAGGAGAAAGTGGGATTTTGGATGCACATCCTTAAAGAGAATAGCAACAGCCATACAGAATAAAGGGGTCCTAATGGAGAGATGAAAAGTCAGCAAGCAAAGGAGAGTAGTAGTGCTGAAGTTGAAGTCATCCTCAAGTCTTGGTGAGTACCTTCACAAGGTGGACCCTGTTTTTCACAAAATCTCACCAAGGCGACACTGATATATAGACTGAATTTATATAGCATGTATCACAGACAGAAGTAAGTCAAAAATAAAAAAAGATAGCTGGGTGCACAACACCCAGGATAAAAAGTGCCCATCCTGGTAGGCGCACTGGTGCCAGGACTGGAAAAAATACGGAAGCATTCCTATAATGGGCCAGGCCAGGCCCAGGGGGAGGATGACCCCCCCCCCCCCGTTGAAGAAGGAAGTAGCAGTACACAAAAATCAGAAAAACTGATAGGCCAAAGAAGAGCCATAAAAATGCTAGAGTGGGCTATTGAGGATAAGAAAGAAATTATGTATTGTTACTATTATGCAAAAAGCCAAGAATTACCAGACACAGGATATACAAAGAGATTAAGAGATAAATTAGAGGAAAGAAAAATACTTCCACAGGAAAAACTGTCAGAAGCATCAAATAAAAATTTGCATTCATTAACACAACAGATTTTTGAAAAACAGTATATAGACCAATAAACTTTGATCTGTTTGGAAAAAGAAGCATCTGAGGAAGTGTGAAAATGTAAACAACAAAACCTAGATATTTTTGAAAAGTATAAAAAAGAAATATGTACATGGGAAAGAAAGAGAGATTTGATATGGTGCAATATTTATGCAAAGGAGAAAGTAAAAATAATCAATATAAAGAAGGCAGCCCCAAAGATATTTGAAGAAAAATACAGGCAAAGGCATCCAGATATGGAAAATTTCACAATAAGAAAAATAATATGACAAAGATGGAATGTAGAAAAGAAAATCAGTAAAGTAGTAGTTAAAAACAGAAGTTGAAGTTATGGAGTGCCTGCAAATGAAGGATTTAATGTAGAAGGTCTAACACAGTTTCCTTTACAGCATGATGAAGTGAGTCCTCAAAATAAGGAGAAGCAGGAAGATCAGGAGACTTCTGAAGAAGAAATATGGACATGGGAAAGAAAAACAGATTTAATACGGTGTAATATTTATGCAAAGGAGAAAGCAAAATTAGCCAATACAAAAATAGCAACAGCAGCAAAGATTTTTGAAGAGAAATGCAGTCAAAGTAATTCTGATATGGAACATTTTACAATACAAAAAATAAGAAGAGCAAGAGAAAAAGTAGAAAAGGAGATCAGTAACTGAGAAGTTAAAGAAATGGAAACTGAGGTTATGGAGTACCTGCAAAGTGAAGGAATCAGTATAGAAAATCTAATGCAGAAAGCACCACATCAGGATAGAGCAATAGATATCCAAACTTAGTGGAAACCAGTGGAACAGGAAGCAATTGGTCAGGTGCCATATCAAGATATTTTGGAGCCTTCCAAAGGAAACCAGTATAAACATTCACTTGAAGATGGACAGCAAGGGAAGGAACAGGAAACTGTGGAAACTGATGCAGTCAATGTTGAGGAGTGATAAGCCAATGAGTTCCCATATGGCAGAGCAACGGATGACACAGGATGAAAATGAAGAGAATGTGCCACAGGAAGATGCTATAGAACTTTCTATAGAATGCCCACAGGAAATGGAAAACAAAAAAATGTGCCCTCAGTTTAAAAGAAACCAAGCTAAGAGAAGAGTTGCTTGACTTAATAGACATAGATAGACATATTAAGATCAATAAAAACAGACTGCAGAAGGTGAATAAAACCCAAAAAGTCAGAAGTTTGATAAAGCAAATGAACACAGTAATTAGGAGTGTCCATAGAGATTCATGTGATATAACAGAAGTAAACAGGATACGTTACTGTGCAGCTAAATTAGTAACTGATAAAGTTCTACCACAAGAACACAGGCTAGTGAGGGAAAGGAAGTGGAGAAATCAAATGCCATCATGGAAGTATCGAATAGAGAAAACCATAAAGCAACTAAGGCAAAAGTGTCACTATTAGAAGAGTATAGAAGAGAGAACAGATCAACAAAAATACTCAGAAAGCTAGATGAGATAAAAGCAATGCATAATATTAGATCAGATCAGGATCTATCATGCACTATTGCAAATAAACTAAACATTTTAGCAAAGGAGGAAAAACTTAAAAGTTATGCAGATAAATATAAAGGAAACGTACAAAACAAGCAGTTTATTCATGATCCAAAAAGTTTTATTGAGAATTGGGAAACAATGTAAAAGAAATTGAAAGACCGCCAAAAAAAAAGAAGAAATAGATGCATTTTGGAGAAGTATCTATGAAGATCGTGTGGAACATAACAAAGATGCTAAATGGATAAAAGAAGTAAAAGAAAGAATAAGAAGTTTAAAGGTACAGGATATGAAATGGGATGAAGTAACAGCCAGAGAGACTGAAACACAGTTAAGAAAAGCCTCTAATTGGAAAACCCCAGGACCAGATGCAGCGCCTAACTTTTGATTAAAAGTACTAACATCTTTGCACGAAGATTTAGCCATGAGTAAGAACTATTTATATATGCACCCCTAACAGAAACGACCTGGCTAAGAACAGGAAACACAATGCTCCTACGTAAGAGTGAACCTGCAAGCTATCCCAAAAATTATAGACCAATAACTTGCCTTCCTACAGTGTATAAACTATACACGGGAATTGATGCAGACAGAATTTATAGTCATTTGTAAGAAAATTCAGTTATGGCAGTAAAACAAAAGGGCAATAAAAGAAAGTAATATGGAACAAGGGATCATTTGTTGTTAAATAAAGTCATAGTAGAGAACTGTAAAAAGGGAAAGAATCTAAGTATGGCATGGATTGAATACAAAAACTCATTTGATAGTATCGCACATTCATGGGTAAAAGAATGCTTAAAAATGTATAAAATACACCTTACACTGATCGACTACATTACAGTGACCATGAGACAGTGGCAGAACACTTTGCAATTAAGGCATGATAAAGGACACATTATTATCCCAGGGATAAAAATTCAAAGGGGGATATTCCAGGTTGACTCTCTGTCACCATTGCTATTCTGCCTTGCCCTTAACCCATTAAGCTGTCTACTTAACAGCTTAGGCCATGGCTATAATTTGACTCCTAGAAAAGAACAAAGTCTAAAGACTTATCATCTTTTCTTTGTCGATTATTAGAAACTGTATAGCTCATCAAATGAGGAATTGAAAGCACAACTGCGAGTTGTCAAAACTTTTTCTGATGATATAAGAATGTCATTTGGTCTTGATAAATGTGCAAAAGCAACCTTTAAAGCAAGAAAACTACAGCACAAGGAAAACATCAGTTTGGGAAAAGAATGTGATATAAAAGAACTTGAGCAAGAGTGAGTGTATAAATATTTGGGAAATGATGAAGGATCAGCAAAAAAACATGAACAAATGTGAATAAAACTTAGTAAGGAATACTTCAGAAGACTTAATTTAATCCTGAAAACAGCGTTGACATCGAGGAACAAAATCCAAGCTATAAACTAATTTGCTCTTCCTGTCCTAACATAGAGTTTTGGAGGGAGTGTATGGCACCAAAACGTGTTGAATAGATATTAAAACAAGAAGGATGCTTCATGCTCACCAAATGATCTATAAAAATCAGTGCATACCAATATTATATATTCCCCGTTCTGAAGGAGGGATGGGCCTCCTTGAAATTGATTACAGGTATAGATCTGCAATTGTGGGACTCCACACATATCTGCCGACTTCACAAGACCCAAACGTAGTGAAAGTTTTGAAACATGAGGAGAATAAATCTAAGATGACTTCTCTGCTTAATCTAGCAGAAGCATATCGGCATCAAGCAGGAATGGAAATAAAAGAAGTATATAAAAATCAGGCAGCAACTGAATGTGCCAAAAACAAAAGAAAGAATATAAGGTGAAGGATCAGATGAAAAGGCAAAAAATGTGGAAAATACATAAATATAATTGCAAGTATAGAAAATTTCTGGATGAACCTCAAGTTGATCAGGAATGAACGCAGGAGTGGTTAAGGAGAGGTGAATTCAAACCAAGAGATGAAAGGTTAATATTGGCGCCTGAAGATAGTGGGTTATGTACATGTTGGTTTATAAAGTCCATTGAACATGCGGGAAAAACAGACAAATGTAGGTTTTGTAAAACAGAATTGGAAGCAGTTGAACACCTTGTTGCTGGTTGCGACATTCTAATGTCAGAAGGACTGTATACTGAAAGGCATAATAATGTGGTGAGACTGTTGCACTGGGGATTGTGCAAACATTATGCTGCTGAAGTGGTTGAAAAACACTGGAAATATGAACCACAAAGCATCAGAGAAAATGATGAAGTCTACATCACATGGGATCACCCATTACCAACATTTCAAAAGATAGATGCTAGAAAACCAGATATAGTGGTCCAGGAAAAGAAGAAAAAAATAGCATTGATCATTGAAATCACCACACAGAGTGTCTACAGTGTCCTGCATACAGAGTGACACAAAGTCATAAAATATCAGGATTTGCAGGAAGAAACAAGAGCAATGTGGTAGAAAGATACCCAGATAGTTCCAATAGTAGTAGGAGTAACGGGTCTTATAAAAAAAAGAGTCTAGAATCCTATTTAAATATGCTACCAATACATGTAACTCTGTACTGGGCACATTGCGGGTGCTGCGAAGAGCACTTTTGGCTGAAATGAAAGACTGAAACAATACTAATTTTATTAACTTTGATCGTACTTTGACTTAGGAATGGGGTCCATTCCTGTCATGGTATTAGAAACCCAATTTTTATTTCCAGAGTAGCAGAAGGTATTCTAAAAACTAAGCCAACATGAGAAAGGAGATTTTGCTGATAGGATGACTGCAAGTAGGGGTACAAAAATAGGCAAGAGTGGACTGGAATTTACTGGAGAAAACTGGCTAAGAAACTAAGATATTTAGAGAAAATAGCAATGAGAGAACGGTAATAAAGTGGGATGAGGCCCAGAAGACATTTGGACTGCAGACTAGAGACTGCCTTCCCTAGCAGGGATAGATATCCGAGTACAGGCAAAGAGAAAGGGATAGGGGCATCCTAAGTGAAAGACCTGCTGTTAACAAAGGGATAAATAGTAGGCACATAAAATATTGCGTAGTAATTGTAAGAATCACTCAGAGGAAGTTAGAAAATATTGTTAAGAGATTGGATAAGCAATTTACAAGAGAAAAATGGGAGTGTATATGTATGGCTCCCACGTATATGACAAAGTCTAGAAGATTTAAGGTTCTTCCTTGGAAGAGTTTGCATAAGTATTTTTATACCCCAAGCAGACATGTAGATGTCAAATGGTGGAGGTGGGATGGGGAAGAAAGAAGTAACTGGGAGCATATGTTTTGGGGGTGTAATGAGTTAGCAGATTTAAAAAATTCCCAGTAGAGTACTCTGTCAGAAATATTGGAGGAGCAAATGGGTGTAACTAAGGAAATGATTCTTTTGAGCTGAGAGATTGCATCTGAACTGCCTAGACATAATAAGGCCTTGCTGAGTTTGGTTCTGATGGCTGCCAAAAAAAGCAGTTACTAGAAAATGGAAATCAAAGTCTAAACCAAGTGTATTTGAAGCACTGGAATTTGTATCTTTAGAAAAAGGAAGGAGCAAATTACATAAAAATAAATGGAAATTGTGGGTAAAATACATGCAGAATAATGTTCAGGAGGAGAAGGAAAAGTGAGGTTTAAGGGGAAGGCAGAAATTGAACCATTTATGTATTGCTGGATTAATGATAGTTATAAAAGGAACATGTGTGATACATAGTGTATGTAACTGGAACATTTTAACATGGTTTGTTTTCTTTTATATTAATGTATGTTTGCCTATGTCATAAATGATAATTTAATAAAGGTGTTAAAATATCTTCAGGTGAAAGAGATTCTGTAATGAGTGATGTTTGACTATGGATTCTAGAAGGGAAGTTTGTAGTAAATTTGTTTGTTAGAATATTTGCAATGTAATTTGGGTTGGAGTGGGGGCTCCATTAAGAATAACTTGTGAGCAATGTTATTATTTCTTAGTTTTCTAATGTAGCTAAAAAGGAATGCAGCTGTCCTTCATTTCAGAAGCTAATCTCAGTTCATGGGTTGCTTTACTAGTCCCTGTAATGCTTGTCAGCTTCTTGGCTTACCTTTTAGTCTTATTGAAATCATGTTACCATTTTTTGAGTTGTAACCAAGTACTGATTTCAATACCCTTTTGTTAACTATGAGGACTACTCCACCTCTCCATCAAGAGTCTTGACCACAGTAGAATATCTAATGATTGTCTGATGTGAAATAACTCATTCTAGTTCATTTTACTTCACAAATTCTCAAGATGTCAATGTTTATTCGTGTCATCTCATCGTTAACCACTTCAAGTTTACCTTGGTTCATTTTTCTTACATTACATGATTTTGCCTTCATCTCTGAGCTTCTCACCTGATGGGCATCCTTCCAGCTTTCATCTGTCTGCTTCATAAACTCTAGCACTACTCATACGTGTTCTGTTATCTTCTCCACTAGTATGTTGAACACCGCCAGACTTGAAGGCCTCATCTTCTGTTGTCATTTTGAAATATATCTGGTTGCTTTTGTCCAAGTATTTTTCTTGTGAAAATACTGAAGTGGCTTTCTATTACATTCTCCAGGTGACCGCCGTTTGTCTTATCTCTCTGCCACAACCTGCCCTTCTTGGGTTGCCGTACAGGGCCTATCTTATAGTTTCACTGAGGTTCACAAGCTCCTTCACCATGACAAGGTAATGGTTCAGAAATAGGATGTTACCATTAAATATCCCCTTCTTTTCTGTTGGGTTGTAGTCTAAAATCATATCAGACACTTAGTTTTGGTTTGTATCCCCCTACATTTTTCTCCTTGGAATCTCTGCATTTCTTATTGGAGTCACCTTTCCTGGCAGCTGTTTGCTCTTGCCATCTTTGTATATTCCTTAATACCTACATCTTTTTTCCCCATTTTAAAGTGACAGGGCTCATGTGTATAATTTATTGCACCTATCTCGTCTCAGTAATCCACTAATGTTAACTACAATGAAGGAGACCTATGTTTTGCATGTGAATGACTGGTTTCAACATCTACTCTTAATATTTTTTTTCATTTACTCCCATGTTGTCTTATGACTTCATGCTTCCCCTGACATAATTTCAGAGCAATAAGCACTGTATTTTCTGACTGGCAGTATAGACTCTACCTTCATCAAGCTCACTGCCTAACGTAAGTTTGTCAGTGTGTTAGATCGTCAGGTCAATATCAATTCCCAGATATTTCATTTGGACATCTAGGGGATGGGAGGATGAAATAATGGTTAAGGTGTTTACCTTAAAGACACAAGGCGCAGGGTTTGATTCTCACATGGGGTAACTGGCTAGGCTTCAAATGGCCCAAAAGGGCAGTTAGACTAGTACTAACCTATGAACCTATGAAGTATAATTTGTTTCCTAACAGCACTGACTGCCAATTTACTGCATTCTTTCACAACTGCTACTATTTGTTCCTTTAAAGGTAATTTAATCTTGTCTACTAACAACTGTATTTTTGATCATAAGTACATCATCTTGAAATGTTATGCTTGACATACTTATAAGGTCTCCAGAGGCCAATTGTAAAATGGTCAGTTTTCCATGAGGGCACCATCCTTTTGTGCCAGCTGGAGATGCTGTCTTGATGGTTCTTGAAGATGAGGATTTATAATATCACATATGAAAGTTATGGGTACTCACCATACTCCTAGATATATAAGCAGATGTCCATCTTCAAGAAACAACCCTCTCTCCACCCTCCTACATTGTTACTTATGAGTGTTTGGCAGTATTGATACATATGCCAGCTTTCATTTGGTACAGAACTAGGAAAGCTTTAGGGTCCTAGTGGTCCAAAAGCCTGGTAGCATCTACCTTACTAATTCCCAAAGAAGGAGATATTCTCACAGCTCTAATGTAATGCTAAGTAAATTATTCTTTCACATTCAGCCGGCAATATCAGTCACTTGTAAAATAGTGTGTCACTGGTGCATAAATACTTCAAGTGCCAAATGCTGTTGCAGAGTGATAACAGGGAATGGACTCTTTCCTGACATTACCTAAAAATCTACAATATAATTTCCTTCAGCATTCATGTTTCACTGTATATACTACACACACATATATAAAAAAAAATACATATATATATATATATATATATATATATATATATATATATAGAGAGAGAGAGAGGGTTCCTATTATATGATCGAAGATGCATTCCTTCAAATGCGTCTTAATCAAACTTGAAAGCATGAAACGGCAAAATAGAGAAACGGCATATAAGCGATTTCTTTCCCTGGGAAAGAAATCGCTTGGCTGCCTCCGTTACTTTGCCATTTTCATCACTGTAGTGTGATCTCGGAGTTGGTATATTTAAGTAGGGTGGTGTGGGGGGCTTCACTTTATGTAATGTTTTAAAGTTTTTATTTATTTATTTTTTTTGTGGAACAGCAATTTTTTTTCCCTTGGAAACAAAATTGCTGTTCTAAGTGTTTGGGATTGTAAGCTTTTGCTTACATGGGGTCATTAAATTAGCATTCGCTTTTTTAAGCGTTCGCTGATTTAATATAGACCCTATATATATATATATATATATATATATATATATATATATATATATATATATATTTATATGGTACATTCATATATATGCATATATATCTTGTTTAAGTTCTTAACAAAACAAAAAAGATGAGTTGCACCAAAGCGGGTTTTTAAGAGATGAAAAACACAATTAATTCATGCTATGATAAAAGAAGATCCTATTAATTCTTTGGCTGTTTACACAAAGAAAACTGGAATAATGATGGATTTTTTCTTTCTGGTTTTTTTTGGACATTTTGTGATTCTGAAACCTAACATTAGAGATGGCAGGTTTTGTAAGTCAATGTAAAACAAATTCAGATGAAAATTTTAATTGGTGCTAGTGTAGACTGTAGGCTGAATAAAAGACAGGTCTGATTTGCACTTAAAGAATTATATCTGCTTTTTAAGTGTTCAAGTATACATTCTGAATCTGAGCTGAGTGCATAATAAACCATACCTTTCTTTAAGTTTGAGCAACAGTTTTATGTCATAGGGTTTCTTATACATAGTTTACTGATGTTTGATATAGGCGTCTAATTTATGAGTAGGCCCCTATGTTATTTGAGGTGGTTGTAAAACTTGGTAAACTGATATGTGCTCCTTCCTTCCTTACCAATGTAACCCCTCTTCCAAAGTAAATCTTTAGACAATGGTAGAGGTGTAGATACTGTGCTTGACATTTGGATTTCTTAAAAGTCTTTTTGGCTTTTCCTGGTTAGGGGTCACCACAGCAGATCACTGGTCCGATCTTGATTGTCAGTGGATTTTACGGTGTCGAGTTGCCAGCCTGGCCCCCAACCTTCACAGAAGGCACACACACTCACACACCTACCTGCATGTCTGTAAAGTTCACTTGACCACAGAGAGGACATGCAGCCTCTGCACAGAAGGCACTCCAGCCGAGAATCGAACTAAAGAACCTCTTGCTGTGAGGTGACAACGCTAACCACTGCACCACCGTATCCAACTGCTTGACATTTGAATTTAATCAGCAACAGTGACAAAATACCTGGGTATTTTCAGTAGGTTATTATCCTTATGGATATATTTATTTACCAAATGCAAGCATCATTAACCAAAGTGCGAGAATAAACTTCAAGAAAAAAAAAAACACTAGCTATACATTTGCATTTTGCAGGTCATCTGATCTGAAGAGCACTAATACATGCAGAAATATAATAAAGAAAACACCTTATGTTTTTCGTTGCTTCTTATAATTAATCAACAGCTGGCAGAACTCACTATTGGATCTTGATGTTTTTTCATGAAAGAGTCATCTGAACATAATTTAAACAACTGATCCTTCTGTGAGACTGACAAATTCTCCAGCAAACCCTTATGCATTAAGAGAAGATGCAATATGAAGACATAATTTAAAGCACTCTCTGTAGTACAGGATTGATAGGCTATAGTGAACAGACATAAAATGAGGATTTTGAATTATATGAACCTTAAATTAGTGAGCCAAGCTCTCTGTTTGCTGGGAACCTGTACCATTAAATTCAATGTATTTCATTTATATGACTTATTTTGCCCTCTTTCTTCATTCACTTGGTTATTACTGAGTTATTGTCACTGACATACATAGAATCTGACAATTTCCCAAGGGGCCAAATATCTTAAATGACCTAACCAGTGTCACTGACCAACAGCAGAGCCTCAGTTGTAATGGGATATCAGAATTAAATGGACTTTTCACAGCAAAAATGAGGTTATACATGAGTGCAAGCATGAAAGGCAGTTTCCTCCAAAATACAAGTCTAGTACAAAATGATCATGTCACATACCAATGACTAACTTTGGGCTACCCAATTAGTTGTGTATTTAAAGTCAATAGAGCGGAGAGAAAACTTAAACCAGTGTCAATGGCTGGGATTCATTGGCAAGAGTTGTGCATTTTCGCAGTCCTAGTTTTCAAGGAGACTTCACACGGTGAGCTGCATAACTTATAACACATGTATTAAGCACTTAATAGTGTTAGCAGTCATAATGAAGGTGCACATAAATAAAGAGAAGTATAGAGATAATGCGAGAAGCAGTGCTACGCTGCCCAATGAATGGAGCACTGCTGCAGTAGGATGCATGACTGACATGATGGTCATCACAAGGAAGGCAGGCTAGCATGGCCAAGTCAATGTATGCACAGGCACCCAGTGCAGTACTAAATAGCTTCAGTCTTGCTCATCAGATCAGATAAACTCGGTATGCACTATGTGTGTGTGTGTGTGTGTGTGTGTGTGTGTGTATGTGTATATATATATATATATATATATATATATATATATATACATATATATATATATATATATATAAACAAAACAACGGACTAGCAGCGGACTATAAAACAAATAAAAAGAAAAAAAACGCTACTCAGGAATCACAAACCAGAATTTATTACATCCAAAAACACATCAGTTCACTTTGGTAAGGAACTTCTTCAGAAACTAAGTAAAACCAAAAGGAAACAGTGCTTAAATGCAACTATTTTATTTGCACAGTAACCCTGCATAGATGAACGATTCTGACATTATGCTTAGTTCTAAAATTAAGCGATTTGAGAATTTAATTTTTAAATATAAATCGCTACAGATGGACACCTCTTTTTTGCGATTTTGTATATCAAATAAACACGTACCTAAGGGCCTCCAGATTTACAAATACCCCAATGGGGTTACTTTTGGCTCTGTTTTACACATGGAATTATTGGAGTTTTTCGACCGTACAGGGATTGAACTGATGAACATCATGGTTCGAGACAACATGAGATAGTTCACTACATTGAAAGACGAAGTGCATAACTTGGACCTGGACATCATGGGTGATTTATTATTCCCTCACTGGTTAAATGACTATAGAGATATTTTGTGGAAGGTGCAGAATTATGAGGCTGCCACCTTCAAAAGAAAACAAAAAAAGATTGTGAGGGACAACAATGATTACAACAATAAAAGGGTGTACCCTAACTGACCTGGTGGCAATGATCAGAGGGAGGTTTTGGACGATCAGCCCACTGACCAACGTCTCCCTGATGTTTCCGATAATATGGGTCCTAGAAGATCCAAAAGGCTGGAGGAGAGGCGAGAGAGGTTGGAATGTGCTGATGGTGAAGTCAGTGGTAGTAATAATCAGCACAATAACATCCAGAATAACAACTACACCACCCCCAAGCAGGGTTTTTAGCGGAAATAGCTTCCGCATTCGAGGTATCGGAAGTAATCGTGGATGAACTTTCTATGTTCAACAATGCAGGTACTGTGAATATTTTTGTATGCAAAGGTTTTAAGATCTTTAACTACTCTGCTCTAACTATTACTGAGGCTGTGGGCTCCATTTTACAAAAAGGTTTCAAGTTTGTGCCTTCTAGGCAACCTTCTGTAGTGGACGTCGTCA
Source organism: Protopterus annectens (assembly GCF_019279795.1). Lineage (NCBI taxonomy): Eukaryota > Metazoa > Chordata > Ceratodontiformes > Protopteridae > Protopterus > Protopterus annectens. Next base: position 388,755,246 of record NC_056731.1, on the reverse strand, counting down.
CGGAGCTTAAGCTATTCACTAGGAAGTTGAATTTGTTCTGCATTTTACTACCAGGCAATGACGATATCCCTACTTTGAAAAGATCTTGTGTCTTCAATCCACCACTTTTACCGAGTATTGATGTATTTGAACACTTTGTGTGAAAACAGCATCAGGGAGTGGTGCCGTAACAATGTTAAGTCCAAATTTTACAACTTGGACCAAGCAGAGAGGCATGCACTGTTTTCCCTGGCTAAGAACAACATCCGTATCATGAACCCTGACAAAGGGAGTGGTGTCATTGTTATGGAAAAAAACTTGTATTCTTCCAAGTTGTTTGAATATCTATACAATGGGGCATTCTTTGTTGAGATTTCTCTCAGTGAGATAAATATTGATTACCATGCCATCAATTTGTTCCTAGAAGATATGTTTATTACATTTTACACTCCATCTCACCTTTGGGAGTACCTTTATGTTGCTAAACCTGGAATTCTTGTTACTTTTGGTATCCATAAGTCCGTGAACAACCCACCACTTAGACCTATTGTTGCCTCTGGAGGTTCAAATACAGAGCCTTTTGGTAAGTATGTGGATTATAGACTTAAATCCTTCTCTATGGACAAACCCCACATTCTCAAGGATTCTTGGAATTTTTTGGAAGTACTTTGTTCAGTACCCTATGATGACGGGGTCATTTTGGTTACTATTGACATAAAAGACTTATACTCCGTCTTTCCTCATGGGAAGGATATGGAGTTATTCCATTATGCTATGGACAAAGGGACCCATTTTTCTAATAATGATGTTTTACAGTTATTGCAATGCATGGAATTAGTTCTTACTAATAACTTTGTCTATTTTGATGGCAAATACTTTAAACAGCATAGTGAGGTTGCCATGGGTGCAGCTTCTGCCCCTATCTTTGCAAACATGGTGTTGTGGTCTTGGAAAACAACCAATGTGTTTAACTCATCCTATAATACCTATTTAAACTTGTATTTGAGGTATTTGGATGATATTTTTATTTTGTGGAGTGGTGGTGTTGAATTATTGGACATGTTCATTCAGTTCTTGCATGTTACTACAGATTTTTTGGAATTCACTTGCCAACATCATTTTTCAGAGATCAGTTTTCTTGATATTCTGTTAAGCAAGGATTCCATTAACAATTGCTTTTTGTCCAGTATTTTAGGAAGCCCATCTATTCTAATTCTTTTTTAATCTTTGACAGCCAACACCCATTATGGCAGAAGTGGAACTTGGTTAAAGGGCAACTTGTTAGACTTAGCCACTTGGTTTCTAATGATGCTCATTTTTATGATGAGGTTAATAAGCTGAAACATATGTTCCTTGAAAGGGGTTACCCTGAGGATTTATTTGCTACATTGGCACAATATGTAATCAGTTTCAGGCACACTAGTTATAGACCTATTTTGTGCCCTTGTGGTGGTACTATCAATGATGATGTGATACCAGCTGCCTCTGTTTCATCTAATGACCTTTTGAGAGCCTTGGTTTTACCTTATAGTAAAGGTACTGATACCTTGAAAGCAGACATTGTACAACATTGGTCTACCATCTTTTCCTGCATGGGTCTTACTGGTAAATTGGGGACCTTACCCAAATTTGTATTCAATAATATTAGAAATATGAAAAATATCTTTGAATGGAAAGGGGCCTATGATGAGAAGTTTATAAATCAGTGGGGTATGAAGAAGTGAGGTTCCTGTAAACAATGCAGGTTCATTCTTGAAGGCTCCGATATACACATTCATGGTTATCCACACATTATTCCTGTGAAGGGTCGATATAACTGTAATACTAGGGGTGTGGTGCATGTGGCGGTATGTGCGTCTTGCCCATCATTTTATGTTGGCAAGACTGTTGGGCCGTTAAAGGCACAAATCTATCAACACACATAAGCTATTCATAAGTCTAATCACACTAATGCTTTGTTCAAGCACAGCTTAGTTTGTAAGGATTTAAAAAAAAAATATTTTTCTATCCTTGAACAGGTAGAACAAAAGCCGGTGGGGGGTGTTTGGGGAAAACCTGTTGAAAAAGGGAATTCCATTGGCAAGTCTTACTGAACTGCACTTGTCCACCTGGTATCAATGATGTAATTTCTTTAAAACCTGTTTTAAAAGGTAAATCCTCATGTATTAGTTAATTTTGCTTTTTAATCTTATGCACTCTCCTAATGATATTATATACTGTCTTTTGTTTTTTTTTTCTTTTATCACAAGTTTTGTTTACATGTATATCCTGGTATGTTGGCAGCTTTATGATTTTAATTCTAGTAGTTTTAACAATGGTGTATTTTACTTTAAGGGAAAAGGTGGGCGTGGTTTTGGCACCATTTTTTAAAATAGTTGTATTTAAGCACTGTTTCCTTTTGGTTTTACTTAGTTTCTGAAGACATGCCTGAGCATTGTTTTTTCTTTATATATATATACATGGATTCACTTTATATCCTTGAAATACTGAAATATCGAAATTCAGTATTTCGAGGCTATAAAGTCGAAACCTTAAAACAACAAAACTCAGAAGTGTGACATTCAAAGTCTCGCACACTGGAGATTTTGAATTAGCGCTTCTACTCCACCCACACACACCTTTCTCCCCACACACAAACACAAGCTCTCCATTACATAAAAGCAGGGGGGCAAGCCTCCCTACACCCCCCATGTGGTGCGCCCCCCACACCCCCCTACTTAAATATTCTAACTCTGAGGTCACACTACATAGAAACACACACAAAACACCACTACACAAGCTACATTCTCATAACACACACACATCACAGCAACAAAACACACTAACACACACCACGGCCCCTACCCAAAACCCTTAACACATACACATTTACCTGAATCCATAACCACAGTGAAACACCAGAAGCGCTAATTCAAAACCTCTGGTATTCGAGGTTTTTGAATTTCGTGCTTCTGAGGTTTCGCTCTTTTCAGGATTCCACTTTATGGGCTCGAAATACTGAATTTCGATATTTCAGTATTTTGAGCTTCTAAAGTAAATCTATATAGATATATATATATAAATATATATATATATATATATATATATATATATATATATATATATATATATATATATATATATGGACTGTGCACAGGTGCAGCGGTTGCGTTGTTGCCTCACAGCAAGAGGTTCTCCGGTTTGATTCTCGGCTGGGGTGCCTTCTGTGCGGAGTCTGCATGTCCTCCCTGTGTTCGTGTGGGTTTTCTCTGGGTGCTCTGGTTTCCTCCCACTTTACAAGGACATGCAGTTGGAGCATTTCCCCCCGGGCCTTCCCTGAAAATTGGCTTTGTTCCAAGTCAGACTTTCCCAGTAAACAAATGCTAAATAAATAATTAAATTCTGTATATATATATATATATATATATATATATATATTTATATCTATATATATATATATATATATATATATATATATGTGTGTGTGTGTGTGTGAGTGTGTGTATATGTGTGTGTGTGTGTGTGTGTGTGTGTGTATATATATATATATATGTGTGTGTGTGTGTGTGTGTGTGTGTGTGTGTGTGTGTGTGTGTGTGTGTGTGTGTGTGTGTGTGTGTGTGTGTATATACATATATATATATATATATATATATATACATATATATATATATATACATATATATATATATATATATATATATATATATATATAAACCAGCACAGGGAAGAAAAGCAAGCAGACTGAACATAAATGGGTAATTAAAAGATATGAGAGGTGGGGGAAGCAAGGGTAATTTTTCTGGGGAAAGTACCCGTTTTTATAGGAAAAAAAGGGGCAGGTTGGGGAGGTTCTGAGTGAAGGCTGTGGATTGTATGGAGTCAGAAGGGAAGGTAGCAGGGGAAGATAGACAGTTGGAAGCCAGCATATGGACACAGAGATGCACGGGTAGATAAATGATGGGGGAAGGGTTGGAGAACTAATAAGGATGGAGAATGACACATAAGGGAAGGAAAACACTAGAATGGAGATGTGGTAGGGTCCTGGCATGTTTGGATGTCAGGTTGACTCAGAGAGTGAAAATCCAGGTATCATTCACCTGACTTGCTGATATCATGGGATGGTTGCTCCTCTGGTATCCCAGTAGGTGTTTCCTACCAGTCAAGCTAAATTTGCCTTGTTTTTCTATGCTTTTGCCTCCATCCCACACTCTTACCCATATCCCTGAGTATTTTATCCCTAACCTATTCCCACAGTTTGTTTACTCCCTTGATTTGTGACCAGTCTCCCAATTCTTCCTTGACCATCACTTTCAGGGCAGCATAATCCATGCTTGTAAAATCCCACAACATCATCTTTGTCTTTTTACATGGCTTACTGGTTTTTACTCCCCTCTAACACAGGATAATTACAATGTGTTACACAGGAGGAAGCCCAGCAAGCTGTTTGAAAGCAATGTGAGGGAGTGAATCCCAAGCAATTTGCTAATTATTATTTATTTATTTATTTTTTAAATATACTAATTTTTTATGTTTACTTTGTTTTTAACAATATGCTAATTCCTGAGTAGCAGACAGGATGGAAACTAGTGACATCTGTTATACCACATATCCTGTAACACGACTGTTCCTGTCACATCTCTTTGCCATTTCATGCACTTACTAAGGTTGCAGGTACCAGATACACACAGTGTGTTTTTATTTTAATGTGCATATGCCTCTAATGCAAACAAGTCAGCTGTTCAGGAATCACATATGGCATAAGGACAGTGCTGTTTTGCATAAATGCATTCTAATGAGATTTGCCCTATAGCCATCTTTTATAGTGCAGAGTGCAAACTGCTGTCCTTGAGAGATCATCTCTTTTTTTCTTCCCAAGGCAGTGGAGTAAACAGCCCTCCACCCAATCAAGAAGCCTTTACAGTGATAAACAACAAGAAAAAAGGCAAGAACAAGGGACTTTAGACACTGAACAAAGAATCTTTAATCTTAGTAAAAAAGAGTTTACAAGAGATGAATTAGAAATATTTAAAACAAGGTTTTATATTTGTGCCAGCATATAGGGCCAATATCACAAATACTATTCTGGACTTCAAGTTGTTTGTTTGGAGATTGAACTTGAAATATATTTGTCATAATATACCTGACAAGAGAACAAGTCAGTTTAGTAAAAGTAGTATAGTAAACCCCCTCTGATAAATGCACTTAACACATTTGCTACAGTATGCAAAAGTAAACTTTATGATGTTTGTAGAGAGAATACGAAAGAAAGAAAAAAAACAAAATTACAATAAAGGAAATGGGAATTTTACACACACACAGACAGACAGAAGCATTAAGGCATTTAAGGGCATATAATGAGCTTAGATACATGAAAGAAGACAAAGGGCAAGGGTTAGTTGTTATGGAAGTTGCTGATTATAGCAACGCAATTGAGACTAGTGCTGCCTTCTTCTGTCTGATTTAAGTGTTTATTTATTTATTTATTATTTATTTTACATTTGTTGACCTGGCTAGTCTAGCTGGGTATAGGTCCATTTTCAATAGAGGCCCGGGGAGAAAAGCTCCAAGCATTAGCAGTGACAAAGATTACAGTAATATAGTAATAGTCAAATGAATTACAGCACATTGTTACACTGAGGTTCAGATAAACTTGTACAGAGTCCGTTAGTAGGTTAAAGCTAAGATCAAATACAGAGCGCAATCATTTGAGAGAGAGCAATCAAAAGAACACAATTTTGAATTGTAAACCATTCTTATCAAATTTTTTTTTAAGTAGTAAGAAGGTAATCAATATTACAGGCATGTGACATAGGACAGTGGGGTAGAGAAGTGTAGAGAAAGCAAGAAGGGGGGAAGAGATATCAGTCTGGGTTAGAGCAGGGACAAAGCCAGTGAGTTTTAAGATATTCTTTAAGATGCTTTTTATAAAGAAGAGTGGAAGCAAGAGATTAAAGTTCATTAGGAAGCTGGTTCCAGCTTTTTCCTACTGTGTTGGTGAAAAGTGAGTCTCCAGCTTTGTTGTTAGATTTAAAAGTGGAAACTAGAATCTTGTTAGCTGAGCGTAGTGTTGCAATATTTTTGTAGGGGGTAATCAGATTAGTAAGGACTGGGGTATTATTAGGGTGATAAAGGATCTTTTGGGTGATAACAAGTTGTTGACAAAGTAGTAGGTTCTGCAGTTCTAACCATCCCAGTTGTTTGAGGTTGTGAAGGTTGAGAGTTCTAAAGGGGGTGCCAGTGGCAAATTTGGCTATGTTATTGTAACTGGTGGAAAGTTTGTTAAGGTTGTTTCTAGATAGATTGGTATATATATTGCAGAAGCATAGAGCAGGGTAGAGATCAGGTCGGTCTGGGCAATAGTGATTCTGGAAGAAAGGGTAAGGAAGGGTTTGATTCTGTAAAGGGTGCCTAGTTTTTTGTTGACAGACTTTATTGTAGAATTAATATGGTCATCATAGCTAAGGTTGTTATCAATTGTTACTCCTAGTAGACAGGTTGTAGTGTCAGGGAATATGTTAGTTCCATTGTTAGAGGTTACTGTGAAGTGTAGTTGAGGTGACATGAGTAGGAGCAAAGAGTAATTATTTTGTTTTTTTTTTTTTGGTTCAGAAGGAGGCAGTGTTGCATGAACCAATTTTCAACACTGTTAAATACTGTTTGGGTGAGGGACTGGAGAGAGGTTATGGACTTGGCTGAACAAATTAAAGTTGAGTCATCTGCATATTGTATGCAGGTGGCTTGAGGAATTTTGGCATGTAGATCATTAATAAACTATAAAAAGAGAAGCGGTCCTAAAATAGAGCCTTGTGGTACTCCAATGTTCACAGGGAGGGGTGTAGAAAGATTATTATCCCAAAGTACTGCTTGCTGTCTGTTTTCCAGATAGGATTTAAACCATTGTAATGCTTGTGGATCAAGTGATTGGGCTTTTAGTATGTCAATAAGCATGTTATGGTTCACCATATCAAATGCTTTTGAATGGTCAATAAATAGTGCAGAGGAGAAAGTATTATTGTTACGATTTTTGTTTATGGAGTCAGAAAAGGATAGCAGGGCAGTTGTGTGCTCTCTATACACTGCTATTGAACAAACTGAAGGGTTAGAATTTATGAGATTATATTTAAGCAAATATAGATCTTCCTTGAAACGGGATATTTTTGTCATTTGCCAACTTATGGAATTTGTGTTATTTAACAATTTCTTTACATTTGGGGAAGGGGTTTATCAACAGATTGAGGGAGTAGTAATGGGTGCACATGTAGCACCAGTGTTTGCCAATTTAGTTATGTGCTGGTGGGAGCAGGAATTCCTAAAGAAGTTGGATGGCTTTTAGTTTGTCAGATTCTATAAAAGATACATAGATGATTTGTTTTTTATTTGGGGCAGTAATTTGGAGGAACTTATAGAGTTCTTCATAGAAATTAACAACAATGTGCCTTGGCTTAAATTTACAACAGGCAATATAGGAGTAAATACACAATCTTTGGATGTTGAGATACAAATGGATATTGATAAGAAGGAATTCAACAGTATTATTTACAGAAAAGACACTTTCACAAACAACTATTTACATTATGATAGTTTTCACCCCAAGTTCATGAAGACGAATGCCTTTAGAGGATGGGCCAACAGAATCAGTAGGATGACGAGTGATGATGGATTGTTTAACAAGGAATTGGAGGTTTTAAAACAATTGTTTAAGGAACATGGATATCCAGTAGAAGAACTTAATAGAAAGAAAAGGTTTTCACCTATAATAAGGACAGGTTTTTCTAATACTGAGTATGGATGGATTTAGAATTAAAAATGTTATTAATAATAATTGGAAAATAATTCTTGATAATCAAGATTTAAGTGGTATTGTTGGAACAAAACCAAATTTTGTTACTAAGAGAACTTAGAACTTAAAACAACTGCTTGAAAATACTACAATAAGAGATTACACCTATAAGGATAATAAAAATGTAGGAACCTTTCCGTGTTCAAACTGTTCTCAATGCAGATATATGATGGCAGTACATAGCCATCATTTCAAACATTTAAACTTTGTGTTAACTTCCAAAGGCCGATGCAACTGCAAAAGTGAAGGACTAGTGTATTTAGCTGTTTCCTCATAATTTGTACAATTTTATGTAGAGAAAAGCATTAGAAGACTAAATGCAGAGTTAGAGAACATCTGTTGGCAAAGAAGAAGAAAGATGTTAATAATGTTGTAGCCAAACACTCACTGCAGTGTAAAGATTTTAGACAGTTCACTTTTTTGTAATAGAAAAAGTTGATAAAATTAGAGTCATAGGGAGTTATAATAATTATTTAGAGAACTTGGAGTTAAAGTGGCACATTTTTCTGAGAGCAGATATAGCTCCAGGTGTAAATGATAACATTTCTGTCAAAAGTTATTTAAAATATGTTAGTAACTGATTATGTTTCAACAGGATTTTTTCAAACCGACTTTTAAGTAATCTGTAGTTTTTTGCAGTAAATGTTATTTTTTACACTGAGATAATAAGAGTAAAGCTAAGACTTAAAAGTGATGTATAAAACATTTTTATGACTGTATTTTTAAATGATGGTTTGATTATGATGTCATAATTGATGCTGTATAAAAGGAAAAGAAGTGAAGTAATGGATGTGATTGTTCTGAGGAAGTCTTGTAATAAATGGGGCGAAAGTGCTTGACACAGTTGGCTTTCTGTCTCAATGTGTTTTGTTCTTATGTCGTTGCAAGTGCTGTTTTTTGGTTTGAAGATCATCTCTACAAATCACAGTAGGACATTTTAAATTATTTCTCTATGCCTGAGCCTTGATTAATCAGTAACATACTCTGAATTCACCCCTTTGTCTCTAGGAAAGCATACTCGAGTTTTGCAGTTATTTTTTGCTGTAAATAGCATGTTTCAGAAAGATATTTACTACAAAGATGCATGCAAACCCTAAGGCCGGACAGAAATGTCTTCTGTGGCAGTTTCCATTCAACCCTTATATAAAATACTAATGAGGCCACTTTACCATTTAATGTCAACCTCAAATATCCACTTACTGTTAGAATGCTTTCTGTCCTCTCTGCTATTTTTGACATGTTAAGGAGAATAACCCTATTCAGATAGGTAGACAGATAGCAACATAGATACAGACACACACACACACACACACACACACACACACACACACACACACACACACACACACACACGCACACGCACACACGCACACGCACACACACACACACATACACACACAAATGCCATGCTTGCATGCTTTTTGGCACTTTAGCAGTACATAACTGACACTCAAAACATTGATCCAATTGCAGGGATTCAAAAAATGTCAAATCATAGGATCGAGCTCTACCATGGGAACTACAGGGGCAAGTAATGTTCTCATAGCATTTATCTGCTGACCAAACAGGAACCAAAAAATGTGGTTGAGATCCACATTGATCAAAAATTGCTCAACCCTTTGCCCTAAACACATACAAGCAGATTACGCCACAGTTAGCATCTAGCCTATTGTTTCAGGTTTCAGCAGTGACTGCACAACATCCATCAAGTATAACCTATTTCTAATATATGGAATATGTGGATTACATGTGAAGCTGAAATGAAAATATAATATATAAAGCACACTGATTATGATCTAAAATCAAGTGAGAAAAAAATGTCTTATAGCACGATTCATATTTAAGAATCTATAAATTAGAGGATTATGATTATGATCTTTGATCATAGCCATATTGTTACATTTTTGAGAAATAGATTCAAGATTTGCACCATGAGATTGTCCGAGATTACTGGGTAGCAAACCAATAAGGGAGAGGTTCAATGATTCCTTGCCTGTTTTAAGCCTTTCTGTGGGATTCCATCTCACTCTGAGTTCCAAAAGCAAGGGCTCTGCCAGTCTTTATTCAGTGTATGTTAATGACTGGCACAGACCTTTTGATAGAGGAGCTGGACTTACAGTGCTAAAATTCTTCACAGTTTTACACTGGCAAAGCACACCAACATAAAACCCCAAAGCAGCAGAGTAGCTTATAGAAGCCTATGAGCAGGTAGATTGATAGAACAGATCCACCTTTAAGAGGTAACTGGCACTACCAGTAGTATATGAGTGGGAAGCCAGACTTCTAGCAGTAGTAGGTTCCACATACATGTGGAGCTGTTCTGCTTCCGTTACAGAGCCATAGGTGGGAGGGCCGAGGTCCACTAGCATGCATAGAAAGGTGGTGTGAGAGATGTCCATGAATTTCAGTAGTGATGGCTTACAGAGGAAAAATTGTTAGATGATGTTTACTGGTTCTCTAGCACATACCTGTCACAGTCCAAAAACTATTTGAATGCATGCATGATAGCCATGCTGTCATACATGCATTTTCTCATTCATCCTGCAGGTGACAGTGTTGTGCAGGATGGCTTTTTGCCCATTCATCTTCACCTGTATGACATGTCTGTTACTGCAGGCAGGCTTACTGCCTTCAATATGTGTGCTGTCATATATGTGCAGCTGTGGCACCAGTGAGTCTGCAGATGCCTTGGCAGGGACCATGCTAAGCTAGGAGTGGGCAATTAAATTCAATACCTTAGAATGTTACAGAATCTCATTACTACTACTACTTGCTACTGGCATGTGGGGAATCCCTTGTAATTTCTTGAAAGAGATTGTGAGAAACTGTTTTCAGTGTACCCTGCCCCCAGGATAATGTCATATCAAAGGGCGATGATGTAAATCAGATTCAGGATAGCAAAGAAGGACAGTGGAGGCTTTCTGCTACATGACCCTGGACTTTTTGGAATCCATCCCTTTTGCTGCCCTCCCCAATCCATGAGGATTGAATGGATTCTGAGGCAGAACATGGAATTCCACTACTTGGAATCACAATAACCCTACTCTGTCTATGGATACCCCACTCTGTTTATGGATACCCCCACTCTGTCTGTGGCTCTGTTTAAAATCAGGGTTCTTATGTGTGTATACATATACATCTTTAAGTATGATGTGGGTGAATGCTGATGTCTGCATGTTCAATACTTCTGTCTGGAGAAGAGCATGAACATATTTCTATGTTAAGTTTAAGGGAGACCTGACAATTGTTTTGACTTTGGAACTCAGAATTAACTTTAATGCCTTCAGTGAACAAGTGCCTGCAATGTCACTGTGCCTCTAAGGAACCTTAGCAAGTGAGATGCAATGTGTAGTGTGGATGGCTTCTAGCATTCTGTTAGGAGTTACAGTCACATCCTTTAGGTCTCTTACTAGCCATTCATTAAGGATATGTGTGAAGTAATAAGAAGGACACACATCTTTAGCTTCAATTGTATGTAAGCACTTTATTTCCTAAGCATTATTACAAAGATTTAAAAGTCTTTTTCAAAAAACAAACAAATAAAATAACTTAAAGAAACAAACAGGCAAAGGGCATTCACCGGACTAGAACTAATTCAATTTATTGTAAGCACTTTTGAATGTAAAAATTCACAGACTACCACTGACAAACACAGTTGTTAACTGACTTAGTTTAAATAACCCTCCACATCAATGACATCATATCCTGTAAAACATTTAAAAAGATATTGTCCATTAAATCACAATGTAATCACAAGAACATATTTCATTCTACATAAAGTTCATTTCACCTATAACAAAACTTAATTACATTAATTAACATATAAAAGCATATAAATATATACAAGTATATTAAAACATATAACAATATTAAAACTAGCACACAATTGGTTATTTAACCCCTATTTAAGGCCTTAAGCTTCAAAATACATTTAATGGAACTGTATTCATTTAAACCGGGATAGGTGTAAGCGTTAGTTTATACTTGCCACCATAATTCTTTAAGTTCTAACTCCACAGATAGTGGCCCACCTCTAATATTAGCGTGTATTTGTTCGATAGGTGAAATTAACTTTATGTAGAATGAAATATGTTCTTGTCTTTTTAAATGTTTTACAGGATATGTTGTCATCGATGTGGAGGGTTATTTAAACTAAGTCAGTTAACAACTGTGTTTGTCTGAGGAAGTCTGTGAATTTTTACATTCGAAAGCGCTTACAATAAATTGAATTAGTTCTAGTCCGGTGAATGCCCTTTGCCTGTTTGTTTCTTTAAAAGATTTAAAAGTGATTCAGTGAGATGTAATACAATAAGAGAAAAAACAAACAATACAAATTAAGTTGTTCAAAAGAAGTACACTCTGAATACAGTGTAGTAACAAAACAAAAAGCAAAAATTCAAGAGAAACAAATGGAAATATATATATATATATATATATATATATATATATATATATACATATATACATGTATATATATATATATATATATATATATGTGTGTGTGTGTGTAATATATAAACCATTAGTGAAAAATGTATGTTGTAAATAAAACTGCAGTAAATAGCAGCTAAGTATTCAATGCACATTTAAAGAATAATGGCTCTTGTCTGCATTTGCCTGTCAAATCAATCATATCTGGGCCAGACACACACTTTTGGCTGCACAACATGCTGGATTATGCAATTTGGAAGGATAATGTTACCAAAAAATTGTTCCTGTTCTAGTCCTCTGCTTTTTTAAATCTCTACTCCTGCCTCAGTCTCTTACAACAGTTGAAGTAACTCAGCAGTTTTTAATATACCCTACTCTTATTTTCACATTGTTTCTTTTTTACATTCTTTCACCGACTTCCAGTCCTACTGCACATTTTCCAGTTTACAAAAGGCTTCAAATTATTGAAATACTTAGGCACAGACATCACTTGATATGCAAGCGCTTCCAAGCTTCTTGTGGAAATTCTCACATTTCTTTATTCTATTCTAAAATGCTGACCATCTTATGTTTGAAGAATCTTTCTTTCATTTTATCTTATTAATGACATACATCATATCTTCTATTTCTGCATCGCATGTTGGTAATAGAAATTAGAAAAATAATCCTTTTACAGTTCTGCCTGGAATTTGCCAGCAAACTTGAAAAATACAGCAGCGACCATTCGATAGGAAAAAGGCAAATTTATTTTCCAGTACCAAAAAACGACATGTTGACAGTACTCCAGTTATTGAACAACTACACTGGATTTACTTGCTAGCAACATAATGCTCAATATTCATATATGGACTGAGAACCTCCAGATGTACAAGCCAGGTTTAAAAGGGCTAGAGGCATCAAGATTCATATATGGATTGAGAACTTCCAGATGTACAAGCCGGGTTTAAAAGGGTGAGAGGCATCAAGATCCATATATGGACTGAGAACCTCCAGATGTACAAGCTGGGTTTAAAAGGGTTAGAGGCAGCAAGATCCATATATGGACTGTGAACCTCCAGATGTACAAGCCGGGTTTAAAAGGGTTAGAAGCATCAAGATTCATATATGGACTGAGGACCTCCAGATGTACAAGCTGGGTTTAAAAGGGTTAGAGGCATCAAGATTCATATATGGACTGAGGACCTCCAGATGTACAAGCTGGGTTTAAAAGGTTTAGAGGCATCAAGATTCATATATGGACTGAGAACGTCCAGATGTACAAGCTGGGTTTAAAAAGGTTAGAGGCATCAAGATTCATATATGGACTGAGAACCTCCAGATGTACAAGCTGGGTTTAAAAAGGTTACATGCATCAAGATTGATATATGGACTGAGGACATGACAAAACTGTATACTGACACATGACAAAGCTGTATATTGACACATGACAAAGCTGCATACTGACACATGACAAAGCTGTATACTGACACATGACAAAGCTGCATACTGACACATGACAAAATGACATATGACCAAACTGTATACTGACACATAATAAAGCTGTACACTGACACATGACAAAGCTGCATACTGACACATGACAAAGTGGCACATGACACAGCTGCATACTGACAAATGACAAGTTGTATGCTGACACTTGATAGAGCTGCATACGGACACATGACAGAGTGACACATGACAAAACTATATACTGACACATGACAAAGCTGTATACTGACACATAAAGCTGCATACAGACACACGACAAAGTGACACATGACAAAACTGTATACTGACACATAAAGCTGTATACTGATACATGACAAAGCTGTATACTGACACATGACAAAGCTACATACTGACACATGACAAAACCGTATACTGACACATGACAAAGCTGTATACTGATACATGACAAAGCTGTATACTGACACATGACAAAGCTGCATACTGACACATGACAAAGCTGTATACTGACACATGACAAAACTGTATTCTGTCACATGTCAAAGCTGCATACTGATACATGACAAGGCTGTATACTGACCCCCTACTTATTCAGGTTATATTTCCAAGGTATCATGTGAAATGCTGGGTTAGATGAATCAGAATTACTGGGAAGAATACTACCAACTGTACCAGAATGCTTTACCCTGAGCTATGCAGTGCATGGCTTTGATATAGTATTAGTCTGTTAGTGTATACATTGTGTAGCACTATTGACTACTGCTGGTAGTGATCCTAACAGATTGCATACGGTATATGTCATGATTATGATAAGAATAGCCTGATAAAGTCACAGCTATGGAGAAATTTCCAAACGTTTATGTACAGATTAGAGAAATGATTGCATTAAATTCTGTCTGTCCTGAATTCTGAGTTATGGTGCACAAGTGGATGTACTTATCGTATGTTCGCACGTAATAATACAATATTTACATCTTCTCTTTCTCTTTCAGCAAAATAAAAGAGTTTTTCTCAAACATCCTCATTTCTTCCAATTAAAAAAAAAAGAAGGAGCTTGAATACTGTACACATATCATCGGTCATATTTTAGCAGGGCCTGGGATTGTACCATTGTGATGTTGTATAGGGCCTCTGGATTGTACCAGAAAATCTCCACCAGCATACAACCACGAAACCCAACTATCTAAGCCTCATTAGTTAACATTCTTCCTCAAAGTCTCCTAATAACTATACCTCCACACCCCGTCCTGCAAACCTCACTGACACTACCTTTCATGTGCTTCTATATATCCTAGTCAGATAGTTCCCCATGTAGCTGGCATAAATACTTATTCTAAACTCCTGCAAATGACTTAAAAAGTCAACTTATTTTCACTCTTGTGTACCTCAAGTTTTTACTTTTTAATTCTGCCTTGACTTGCACTGCTGATTAAGTTCTGTTTTTCTTGTATATGGCCTGAACATAATGATAATTTCTGAATGATACCTACCGCATGCTTTCTATTGTGCAAATGTTCTACTGTTTCATACTAATACCTGTATATTCCACGTGTTAGGTGTGCTAACACTGACTGTTTCATAACAGTACCTGTACATAATATAATACCACTACTGTTTAAATCAATAATCGTATCACTGCTTGATATATTTTAACAAGAGAAATGTCGTCTTCCAGGCCCTAACTAACTGTTTCGGTTGTGTAAATATTATACTGTACTATATTTAAACATCTGTGTAGCAGAATGGTGCTACTGCTTTACTTAACAGTTGTTTAAATGTTTGATATGTTTATTTGTGGAGCTTCTGCACCCGCTCAGTTAGACTTTCCCAGTAATCAAAGGACAGATAAATAAACAAATAAAATTATTCACTTAAGGATTATAGTGGATTGCAATTATACTTGTTATTGTCAGCTTTCTTATAATATTAGTGTGAGTGATGTCTTACCACAAAACCCAGGCTGACGACCATAAACATTATTTATTACATGACTGACTGCCCATTTTCTCGCTTGGTACTTCATTAGACATTTTCTGCTGCTCTCTCAGCTGAATTTAGCTTGTTCTCCTCTTCCTCTCTGCAAACATGCCTGCACTCAACTTGTTTGCTGTAAACTGTAGTTGATTGAGGAAAACTGACCTCCTCCCTCCACCCAGCTCTTTATACAATCCACTACCTTATTAAATGCGCACTTAATTTTAAACCTACATTCAGAAAGCTCCTACTATAATTAACCCACTAGTTCTCTTTCTTGTTCTTTCTATCCTACAAACCTTAGCAGTCCCAACTTCTCTTGTTGCATCCATAACTTCCTACTGCTACGACCTACACCCCTAAACACTAACTTCCCCCCCAGTTTCTCTCCACTACTCAACATGTTATTAACACAATTAATATTAGTTCTTTTTCTGAAAATACCCTATATCATAATCTACCATCCCCTACCTCACATGCAGTATATTCAGACCCTCACCCCTGACACCTCCATAACGTCTCAGTAACTGCCAACTTATTCCCTCATATGTCTATTCACCTCTTCAATATAAAATATATTCATTGTTCCCTTAACCCTCTACCTCACACACTTGTTATCATAAATTGAAATTTAAATAAAAGCGACCCTATATCCACCTATACTTTTCTCTGATTATTAACCTTTGTCGAAATGTCCATCCAAATCAAGACCAATTTCAGCATCCAGTAATTACTCACACTCCACCAGTACCTCCCATTGCTAACACCACTCAACACCTAACAAAAATCACTGGCCCACTCTTGATTAATGTTAACTTAAGAAGCATTTGAAACAAGCTAGCTGAAGTCCATACATGGATCGCTGTGAAATACCCAGATGTCATTACAGATGGAGAAACATGGCTTAAACAAGATATAAAATATCAGGAAATTCTCCCACCAGACACAATGTCATCAAATTAGACAGAAAAAAGGATAGAGCAGGTGGAGTTGTAATATTTTGCAAAAACAATATTAACTTGTCCGTCATTGCATTAATCAACCCCTAGAATCAAAAATGCTGAAATCCTCATATCTTCAAAATCAATAAACACAAATCAATAAACATAGTAAGATTTGACATACCCTAGGCAATAATACTAATTTGGTTGAAGAACTGCTTCCTTGTCTCTCATCTTACATCCCTCCAGAACATCTACTTTAGGCTGGATCCTCACTAACATCCCAAGCAATATTATTTCCACAAGCTCACTTCCTGACACCTTCAGTGGTCACCTCCCCAGTTTTGCTATTAGGGAGCATAGCATTATTCGTAAGTTCTATTGATATATAATATGTCCAAATTATAAAAAGCTACACTAATCTCCAACTTAAAATCTATCAACTAGAGTTCTTCCAAGTAGGCTCAGCAGTATCCTTGTTCAATACCGTTTTTACTAACAATTCTAAATCAATTAGCCCCTATCAGAACTAAAAGAGTAAAATGTAATCCAACTCCATGGTTATCAACACAAACTAAATAATTAATGAATCAAAGAGACAGGGCTTGGTACTGCTGGAAGCCTAATGCAATATGAACTGTTGAGAAACTTTGCTAAAAACAAAATCTGATTAGAGGAAAAAAAATCTACTGTACAAACATACAAACATCTACTTGATTCAAACCTAAATTATTCTAGTCTTCAGTCAATCATGTCCTTCAACCATGTATGTCTACTCAACCAACTCCTTCAAGTTATCACTTTGAAAGTATTGCCAGCCAGTTCAAGTCACGTTTCACCAATGCTACAACCTCTCTACTAAAAAAGACAACCCCTAACCTTCTGCTGTCCTCTGAACCTGCTCAACACACAAATAAACTATGTTTCCAGCTCATACTTATCTCCACTATCAAAAGATTTCTCCTCAAGCTAAAACCCCCTATTCTTTCACCAGACAACCTACAAGATGAGTACATCAAGCTTGCAGCTCAGTCCATGGCCTATCCTGTTCCATACTAATCAGCCATTCAATCAGAGAAAGCTATGTCCCAGAACTCTGGAAGATATGTTACACATCTCCACTGTATAAAGGTGGAAATTCCACAGATCTCTCCATTTATCAACTCAATGCCATTTTGTCCCCTATTTCTGAAGTACTAGAAAAGTGAATCCAAACCCAACTACTTAACTCTCTCTGTGTTAATAAACTCCTGTCTTCAACCCATTATAGATTTTATCCAAATCACATTACTATCTCTGCCCTTCTTAACTTCGCTACCTCCCTCAAAAATGGAGAAGCAAAGGAAACCTCATATCTACAGTATTTTTAGACCTTTAAAGCCTTTGATACTGTATCCTCCCAACTTCTGCTAAATAGGCACTCTTCATTACTACTAGAACCACCAGCTCTCTCCTGGTTTAAGTAGACAACAGGCTGTGTAGCGGTAAACAGACATCTTCTCCTTTTTAGCTGTATCTGTGGGTGTCCTAAAGGGTCCATTCTAGGCCCAGTCCTTTTCAACATATTTAGAAACAACCTCCACATGCAGATGACTCAACCCTAATGTGCTCTGCCAAAAACCTGAAAAAACGTCAACAAATGTATTATTTATTTATTTATTTGACATTTATTGACCAGGTTGATCCAGCTGGGACAGAGCCCTTTTTCACTGGACACCTGGGGAGAAAAGCTCCACAGTTAATTCATACAATTAAGTTGACTTTGTACATAACTAATTATACAAAATCTCCAGAAGATGCAAGCAGGTCTAACATGAATAGCAATTAGACTCAACATATCAGCACGTACTGAAGATACAGTGCAAAGTGAAAAAATAATACAGATAAAATCTACAAGGCAAGGAACAGTGGTTACAGTGTAGTTTAAGGTAAGTAAGTAATCCCCAAAATCCCTACTATCTTTTCAAATTTGTCTCCTAAACCCCCCAAAATCTAAATTAGTTCTATTTACCCTCAAGCAGATTTTCAGCAAAAGAAGAATCTTTTCAATATAATCTCTTCTAGTTGTATCAAAAATAAACTATTTTCAGTCTCAGTTATAATTTTTTTACAGCAAATTAAAACTTTCAAATATCACTTCAGAAAAAGGTTTAGTTTCCAACTGAATCAATGCTCTTAGGTCTTTAATGTCAAACCCTAGTGGCAGAATAATACCATTCATAATTTCACACCTTGTTAACACTGTCACTGTTTTTACTTTTTATTCTCGCCACTGGACATCTTCTCTGTAGCTGTTGAGAAACTGCAAATGTTCTTTCTTCAATTCTTCCTTTCCTTGTTGCATCTGCATAACTTTGTTGAAATAAAAACCCTTGTTGCAAGGTAAACCGTTAATACTGGCTACTCCACCATCAGGGAATATCTCCAGCCTTAGCTCTTCACCAGCTGATACTTCTGTTTCCAACCTCTCAGCTTCTTCCTCCTGTAATACTGTCACCACCATGTTACTCCATCATGCTTCCTCTCCTCCCTTTGGCTCTGCCTGTCTCATCAAATCTACCACTAATGGTGTCTCTGATCCTCCAATGTCCAACTCCATAACAATAACTTCATCTCCTTCTCCTTCGTTCAGTAAGTTTTTCCTGCTGCTCTCTCCATCTGTGCTAAACTGTTCTCCATTTTGAAATTCTTGGAACTGCAGCAGCAGCTCTTCAGAGCCACCTAGCAGCTGTAAAGAGTGCTTCCATTCCTCTCCTCTAGGAGTAGAGGAAATCACTTTGTGCCCTGGCCAAATTTCCCATAGTCAGTATGAATGCTATCTTGGTATCTCCTGAAAAGAAGACATTGGCATAGTGGGCCTAAAATGGTCTACAAAGATAAATTAAAAAATAAAGCTTAGTTTAGTCCTCAAACCAATGCTGTAAAATATATTTATTATTGATTTATATTTCTTTACTGAGGAGGTCCAAATGGGAAAAAAGCCCCTTTTCAGTGGAGGCCTGGGAAAAAAGCTCCATGATTATATTAAAGATACAGATTACATTTATACAAAGGATATTTATTGTGTTATAATATTGGACACACATGGAACATAAAATTATATCGCAATAGACAAAGAGAACTTGTGAAACTAGTTTGGAAAAATATATGTACCTTGTCAAGAGGAAAAGCTATATACCTTCACTTTGATAGAAGTTGTAGACTTTGTCTTCAGTGGTTAACCCGGCATATTTATATATATGCTTTCTGAAAAATCATCGTATCTCCATTGTTCATCCAGAAATATCCAAAGAGCCTATTTAAAGTTGTTTGAATTTTGGCAAGGATGAGCATTAACTAGATAATATACCAGGCAACTAGAAATGTCTCAGCTTTCCATAGCTAGTCATGCATAACAGAGCACTCTTGCCAGATAGTCTAGTCTGCATTAAAGCACATCATATACTAAACAAATGGAAAAATAATAGCCTTATTCTTAGCAAAGCAAACCCATTACATGGTAGTTTTTCTATCTTTCACACTCTTGCAAAGAATGCAGCTAACTCTATCTTGCCAGTGACTATAATGGGAGAAACTTCTAGACTAGCCACAGATAAACAAAAAGGAAAGTGGATATTTCTTTTTAAGCCAATAACCAGTTCAATTGATTTTGCTATGGATATAGATCAAGAGAAGTTCAGTTTGTGGGATCAGACAGGGCCTGACACTTTTGGGTCAACTAGTAGTCAAGTGAGTAATCCAGTTATTGAAGACAGTCTGGTATTTTTTAGCATCCCAAGTACAGGTTTTACATGTGCATGAAAAACTGATATCGCAACATATTCTGTAGATGGAAAACTCGGTTTGCAAAACCCTCACTTGATAATCTATTAAAGGATATTAAAAATTATACCAGCAGTTATCTACTTGTTTCTGACTTAGGAAGAAGTAATTTAGGTTAAGATTTTAGAAAAAAATAAAGAACCTACAGTAGCAGCTCCATTCATAGCCTATTTGATAGCAATATCCCAAGCTACATGAATGGAGAATGATACTTGTATGTAAGTTGCTCTAAGTTACATCTCTTTTAGCAGAAAATACTAGAGACATAGCTGTGCTAACTTTTGGCCTTTCCTGGTTAGGGGTTGCCACAGTGGATCACCGGTCTGCTATTGATTAGCGGTGGATTTTTACAGCATCAAGTTGCCAGCCAGGCGCCCAACCTTCACAGAAGGCACACACACACGCACACACTCACACACATACCTGCATGTCTTTAAAGTTCAGTTGACCACAGGGAGGACATGCAGACTCTGTACAGAAGCCAATCCAGCTGATAATTCAGCAGAAGAACCTCTTGGTGTGAGGCGACAATGCTAACTGGTGCACCACCGCGGCAACTACACACTAACTATAGGCACAAATATATTATTCCATGTAGCTATTTTTTTAATTCTTGCCTAAAAAGGAAATTTAAATTCCCAAAGGGAAAAGAAAATTGCTTTGGAAAATACTTGCTGTAGCTTGGAAGTTCTTTACCCACTTAGGGAGGATGAGTGCCCCCGATCTGAGACCAGCACTGCTTAGGGTTAAGTAAATGATAAGAGCTGGAATGTTGGTGGGTGAAACTCTATACATGAATATACTTAAGGCCAGCAGCTAGCTTCCCTAAAACTAGGACAGGAACAGCAAGGATTTAATCTACCTGCGAATCAGAATACTTGGGCCCTACTGGCTGCACGGCCGTAAAAAATCATCGACACAGAGATAGGTGTCTAACATGGAGAATATGAGGAAGCCAGATACATCATAGAAATAGACACATCTTAAGGGTTTAGTTGTAAGTTTACACCTCAGATGATGAGATGCAAAATTCAAGGTCCACTAATCTGTGTTTCCGTAATACTTTATTTGTCCCTAATCATAGAAATATGATGATCTTGGATGAATCTGATGGTCAGTATAATGTAAATGTACTGCCTATGAGAAAGCTTAATGAGGTGAATGTTTTTCACATTATATTCATGTGTCTTATGTTGGACTACATATTAACAGAGGATAAATCAATCAACTATATTAGATCAGTGGTTCAAAATAAACTGAATTAATGACTTACGCATTTAATGTGTCATTTGATTAATATTAGCCAAATGCTATTATGGACTCCTGTTCTCTCCTATTCTTTTGTATACCCTAGTAAACTCTCATGGTTTTACTTATTAATACAATATTTGTTTTGTTAAGGTAAAAAGTATATTATGAATACATATATAGGCAGCAGAAAGCAAAAAACATAATACATCAATATGAAATGCATGTCTCCAGCCCAGAACATAGGTAGTCAAGACTCCAGGAAGATAAATCATTTGAAACAGCAAATAATAGACCACATGTGGAGTAGTTTAACTACTTCATTTTGGTTGGGGGGGTTGTGCTAGGAAATGCCTCAGTAACATGCACATTGAGTTGTATTTATTAAAAAGTTATTTAAGGATTGTCTGAAACTCTCTTGCCATAGAGACTGCCTAATGCAATGTTACTGAATCTTGCATTCAGAGTCCGATAGTGCTATAAAATATAATAAGAAAATCTGCGTCTGCCATGTGGGGTTTGGGTCATTATTGTGAATGCCAAGACTCAGCTATTGGATGGAAGGCTTGTATGCCAGCCTTGCAACCATTGTCTGTAAAATCTTGCTCATAGCATTGCATTTCAGGGTATATTTAGTAGCAAGATCAAAGGATCAGTTGTAAGCATACCCCAAAACATATTAACTGTGAATAACAAACTTACAATATGCATAAGACAGTTCTGTAGTCTGTAAATGCATTTGTCATGAATATTTTCCTCAGCATAATCTCACAAAAAAAAAAAAAATTATATATATATATATATATATATATATATATATATATATATATATACACACACACACACACACACACACACACATATATATATATATATATATATATAACTTTTTGAGCAGGGTGACCCTATTAATCTCACATTCATGTTTTTTTCTACTTCAGACCCCTCTCACATTCATGTGTTTTCTACTGCAGACTCTATATGTTATCATCCTTGTCTAGAGAATCTCTTATCAGTGTCTTTGAATGTATGGGGATGTTGAAACTGTATGCTGTTCTCAAGGTAGAATATTGTTATCAGACTATTCTGAAACAGATAAGACCTACTAACATTCTTTGGCCACTACCTTGTGTTTACTAGAGTGAATATTAACCTTCTTTACGGCCTTTTAAAATTGCTAACTTATTTTTTGATAGTCTGTAGTAACTAGGCCCCCTAACGTCTTTTAAATTGGTACTGGTTTGCCTTTACTAACATGCACATTACACAATTCCCTTGTTTTTATTTCCCCAAAGATATTCCTTAACATATTTTTTAATGAACATAACTTGCCTGTCATTTGATAATTCTTGCTCCCTTTCTCTTCAGTTTATTTTGGCCCTTTAAGTACAAATTTGTTGACTGGGATAAGGTAGTCTCAAGACTGGAGCTCAACAGAGTAAGCCAAAATAGAAGCGCTGAACTGGAAATGGTTCCATGTTTTTATACATAGGTTAAAATAAGCTTTATCCTCTTAGTTTGCTTTTGCCTTAATCTCTTTATCTGTCAGTAAATTGCATCTGCCTTCATACAGTCTTCAGCTGTCATACTATCATCCTATAGAATATTAAAAAGTGAAATCAGTAATTTTACTTAAAAAGCTTCTTTCTTTTTTAATATTTATAGGTTGAATCTAGTCACACTATGTTGTTTTGCCTGTCTTTAGTTTTTGGAGCTCTTGCCGGAATTCATCTTCTTTTATCAGAGAGATGTTAATATTCTATGTAGGATGCTGTTTTTGTTTGGTTAAGGCACGTTTTTTGGAACAATTTAATAAATTCATTCATTAAGTATCTCTGCATTTTCTCTTAAATTCTGTCTGCGTATGGTACCCCTCATTACAACTCACTGCCCCCCTCTCTTGGGATTCATTTTCTTTTATTGCTGTTTAACTTTTTATGTATATAATCTCATTTCATGCTATTCTTACTGGTCCCAAATATATTTGACTTGTCTTCCTTACTACTCCTTGGACTTTCTCTAGCTATTAATAATAATACTTAGGAAACTTATATAGTATAATTCTATGTAAGACACTGCTTTTGTTTGGTTAAGGCACGTGTTTTGGAACAATTTAATAAATCCATTCATTAAGTATCTCTGCATTTTCTCTTAAATTCTGTCTGCCTGTGGTACCCCTCATTAAAACTCACTGCCCCCCTCTCTTGGGATTCATTTTTTTTATTGCTGTTTAACTTTTTATGTATATAATCTCATTTCATGCTATTCTTACTGGTCCCAAATATATTTGATTTGTCTTCCTTACTACTCCTTGGACTTTCTCTAGCTATCAATAATACTACTTAGGAAACTTATACTATATAAGCAATACATCAAAGATGTGTTTACTGTGCACTTTTATCCTGGTTAGTCTTCTTTTTAGGTTCATAGGTTTATAAGTGTATACTAACGAATGGCCACCAGAGCTCTTATCTCTTATAAGCCTAGCTGTGCAACCCAAATGTGACCAATGAATTTGATTTATATAGGGAGTGATTTATTGACTGTCTCTGTTTATCAGAGACATAGGTACCAGGGGTAAATTTCTGACTATACTTGCATTATTCCATATTGTGCCAAAGTAGGCATAGGGAGGAATTCTGCTTCAAATGTATGGGGAGCCTGTTCCAGTGAATGGAATTCTCTGAGAAACATATCTCTGTCTCCATCGTGTCCTGTTTATGTCGCAAGCAAAATTTAGGTCTTTTAATCTAGTAGTTCTGATGCTGTTTGCTATGAGGATGTGCATCAAAACAGGTTCCAGGGATGCCTTGTATGCTAGGCAAGGATCACCTCTCAGAAGTATTTATAATACTGAGTAAAGACGGACATGAAAAATTATATGGATGCTCTCTGCTTACTTCTGCTTGCTTGCTTGCTTACTGTGGGATTTGAAGTCTTCTTAAGACACACAGTCTTGCTGTGCTGTTTACTGCTGAATCAGAGACACATCATGACTCCATCTGTAGTCTGTTTAAAGTACCAAGCCTTTCAAATTGCACATTGATAAAGAAATATATTTTGCAGCTATAAGCACAGTCATAGATAACTTATTTTATAACAAACCACACGTAGTCTGTCAGATTTGTAGCATATATTTACAAAGTTTTCCTTCATTACAGATATGAATGATGACATCTACAAAATACCTCTCTCTGTCCTTCTCTCTCTGTCCTTCTCTCACATAACTGAACTGCTATATAGCTAAATACAGAGCTAGTCACGCACACAAGAGGTTGTTATTTCCTCAGTATATTTTTCTGGCCTTCTATGGGAAGTCACATAATGTCTGTTTTTAGACTTTTCTATTGTCCTTTTGTGATGTAAGCACTTTTGCTGATGTGAGGATGCCATTCTGAAAGGAAACATCTGTTTAAGCTGTTCCTACTAGAAAACATCACGTATTGCTGAATTTATAAAAAAGGATGCCTGTTACAAACATGAGAAAATCATGTAATGCTTGTTTTCCAGTATTGCTTTCTTAGGCATTTCCTGATGCTGTGAAGAGAAGCCTGTCTGTTATACATATAGTATGAATGCACAGTGTAAACTCTATACATATATTCAAGCAAACTTTTTCTTTCAGCATATTTACAACATAATTAATTTCACCCTTATATTCATAATATCTAACAATTCCCTCTGTTTTTAAATATACTCAAAACATTTTATATAAAAAACACATTAAGAAACAAAACCTTTAGTTTTTTTGATACAAGTTAAAATGCAATTTTACATAGTTAATACAATGAAAACATGTATTACTACCAAACCTGAATGTATTTAACAACTTTTTCTTTTGCAGACCATTCTGTGAAAATATTTTATCAGTTATGAGCTGTGTCTGTTTTAATTTTACTTGATTAATTTATTATTTTGCAATCACAGAATTTAATTTATGACTTAGAACTGTTTCATTAACTCTTTGCAGCTGTTGAATTAACTATGAGACAATAACTACGTGCTACTACAAGCATTTATACACTGCTGAAAATATACAGTTTCAATGTCATTTTAACCATAACATTGTGGTCATGTCTTTGAACTGCCCATTAACATCTTGGTTGAATACTGATTACAATGTATCCTGATCAGTATGTATTTACACAGACTGTTTGCTATTTATGCATTTCAATTTACTAGGTATACTGGACCCATTTTTTTAAAACTTGTTTTTTCACACATAGTTATTACTAGACATTCATTTAATTTGTACTGAATTCTTCTGCATTTGTACATACAAAGACTGTAAAGTACATTTAGTTTAATCTTACAAATTTAATAACATTAATATTAAGCACAATCTTGGAAAATGTTTGTCTCTTTAGAAATATCTAGTGGAATTGGCACCAAATCCATATGTCCTGTTATTTTAAACTACATACTCAACAATTATTAAAAATATTCATGCTTTTTATACCAACATTGTTTTGCCAAAAACTTATTAAAAATAGTGACCATTCTTGCTATTAGAAACATTTATGCATTTTGCATATCTTTATTCTCTCTTGTATAGCTTTAATAAAGCAATTTTAAATCATCTCTTGTTTAACCATTATGATAGCTATTAACAACTTGTAAAATATCTTATCCTTTCAGGTTTAATCCAGTTTACCAGTATTTCTAATACACTAATACCTGTTTTCCCTCTACCTAAAAGAGTATTGTCAAGAATGAATGAGATATTTTTTTTTTCCTGTAGCTTTATTTTAGACCCTTATTATTTATTTTTATGTAGCTTTATTTCAGACCCTTGTCACAGTCTGTTTATACAGTCAGTGTAAAACTGAGAAAGTGCCCTCCTCTTATACAGTCAGTGTAAAACTGAGAAAGTACCCTCCCCCTGTAGTACTTCAGCACTGTTTACCTGCCCTATGCTGTGAAAATAGAATGTATGTCAGCCTAAGACTATGGTTATACATTATTATAGACCCCTGTCTGATTTGATAATTTTTCTAAAGCTTTTGATGTTTACTACCTCTACCTCTAGTAGGTATTTACACCCTCCTGCACAATTGATTTGAACTATATGTATACTATAGCCCATTTGCTGGCTGTACTTGATGCAACTGAGGTTTTTTTTGTCCTTTTAACATTTACTTGCAAACAGATTATCAGTGACATCTATGCACAATTGTGGCATTTTATGACAATTACTAAATAGTGTTGCCTGTAAACATTTTAACAATTATGTTTTAATAACAATGATGTTTTAGAAAAACTCAAGTTACTTATCTGGCAATCAGTCTTGTTTATCTTATCTTTCCAGCATTTCCTGTAACTATTCATTCAGTCTAGGAAGGTTAGAGCTCACATTTCATATTCTGTAAACTATAGTTAATTCTTTTAGCATTTTTCCTTTAATGTGATTTTGATTTGCATAACTATGCATTTATACTACATAAATAGACATCATTTTATAATTACCTTACATGGATTTCAGTATTTTTTATTTATTTATTTATTTAACTATTTAACTGTCCTGCCATTAATTTTACAAAACTGTTTGAATAATACCATCTGTGATTTTCTTTTTAAAATTCAGAACTTTAACTGTTTGGTGTTACTATATAATTATAAACAAATTGTAAAAAACAAAATAGATATTAGTTTAGCCAACACATTTATATTTATATTATTTATATTTGCTGTTGTCTGCCTGTTATTCTTGTGTATTGTAACAGATGTACTCTATATGAAAGGAACACACTGCATGTTTGTCTTGTATCTGTATATCTTTATACAAGCATGTCATGTCTTGTGACTTTAAATTTTTACTCATCTATTTTTATTTAATTTTATACACTAGAACAGTTTTGTTTACCTTTTGACTATGCTAATGAATGGCATTCATATGCTTTACTTTACTGTAGTACTGATAGATGTCTTGCTTTAACTGAATGAAAGTAAAACATTTAAAAATGATTTGTCCAGACATCAGATCCTACCATCCTACCATGTATGTTTAACCATTTTCAAAACATAAACATATTATAAAATATATTTCTTTTGCACAGATTAACTGTGTATGCAGGAAGTTCCCAGTCTTTGTCAGTTCAGCTAATTTATTTTCTTTATCCTGGAACTTCTGTTGAATTTCCTGTGATGTTGCATGGTTTTTCTGACATTTTTTAGTAAGCTCTTCTGCTGAATTTGAAACTCCTATGCACTTTTGAAAAGATGTATGTATAACTTGTCTAAGCTTCCTGAACTCATTGTGTCTGTCGTTTAGAAGTTTACTACATTCCTTTGTAACAAAATGTACTAGGGGTTCTATCAGTAACTGATTTGACTCACATGTGGTGACAGGACACAACTGTTCAACATCAGAATGTAATGAAAACACTTTACCCTTAGTTAATTCTTCAGATCTGTCTTTACAGTCTATTTTTTTAGCAATATGATGCAATATTATTTTATGGCATAATACACAAAATGCAGTTTTTGTTGAATCACACAATAAACATTTGTCATATTTCACATGATTTTCTTTGAGATACCAGTCAAATATTGTAATACATTTGCATAATGCCTTACTATCAACCTGCCCTAATAAGGTTTTACATTTACTAATGTACTGTGTATACCAACATAACAATTTACTAAAGTTTGGTTTACCCCTGCATGAATTATAAATAATATCCATACTATCTAGTAATATACAACCTGTCTAGGAATACAGAAACTATATATGAATATACAAACTGTCTTAAGAATATAAAAACTCTCTTAAGAATATATAAACTGTTTTAACATCATCCACACTAAATATGTGACACAGAAAAAAGTCTTACCAGTTAGCAAGAAAAGAGGTGATCAGGCTGCTATTGCAAATGGCTGGAATTTTTTCAAAGTCACTTGAGAAGCTGGGAAAGCACAACAGGCAGTGGACTGATGGGCTAGTGGATATCCCCCTTTTCTTGAAGAATTTATGGCACTGCGAATTTCTTGAACTAGTCTCACTCCGGATTGTAGACGTCTAAAAAACTTTACTACTGCAAGCTGCATAAACTGGAATACTTCTGTTCAGAATTGACACATACGTACAAATGTTAGTTACTGCAATTTAACTGAAGTGACCCTCTGCAGGGCTTACCATCACTCCTCCTGTGTTTGAATGCAGATTGTAGGTTCAAATGTAGACTAGCTTGCCATTGAAAAAATTATATGGTGCTAGTCACTCAGCTGCCTCGCCATTGAAAAAATATTATATATGGCTCTTACTTGCTTGCTTCTTGCTTCTTGCCTGGATGGATTCTTGCTAAAATTCAAAGTCTGATTATATTTGCATTCACAGTCTGTTGCATACAGAAACTTGCAGAATATACACTGATGAGAGAATATACTTTGCAGCATCAACTTTAAAGAGCAGTAACAAATAACTTTTTATAATAAATCAAACGAAACCACGTTGCAGCTTAAAAGTACTGTTCCAACTTTACTTCTCATATAGTACACAGCTTTAAAGCGATCAGCTTATGACATTGTGTTTACTCCCTGTATTCTTTTTGTAAGGAACCTTTGTGGACATTCCAGCTGCTGGATGTGTCTGGTCCGGTACATTCTGAAGGGGGCATTATACTCCATGATGGGTCTGATGACATCCAAGAACAGTGATATGATGACCTCTCTGGACCTAGATGCCATGCACTTGCTTATAATTTGAGCAACATAAAAGGATTTTCTTACTACCCTGGACACATGTTGATCAAAGGCTAGGTTACTATGGTTCCCAGATCCCTGACTAATGAATCAACTTTTAGAGGTGTCTTTTATTGATGACATAGTTACCTGCATCAGCTGACTTCCCAAAAGGTACAATAATGCATTTCTTGGTATTGAATTTTAAGACATGGCTTAGGCACCAAGCGATTGTCTGTGTTAGTAAAACAACAAAAGGCCGATGAACCAAAAATAATATTGAAAAGACTGTAGTGCTTTGGAAAACATCTGCCTTCAAGGAGTACAGATGTTCAAGTAACCCAACATCTTATATACTATTCCCAAAATCACTTCCCATAAAACAAACAATTATATTTAATTGAACAATCAGTTATATTAAAAACTTCCAATTGCATTCAACATTCAAGCCACTTGGGGTCAGTGTATCATACTTCAAAATAAAAAAATAGTTTCTTTATAATAAAGCCACCTTTTATAATATCTAAATACTCAATACTTGGGACTACTTCTTCCATGATAGTGCCTTTTAAAACTTCAGGATTGCTGCCATGACATAACTTAAAATGCATAACCAAAGAGCTATTTTCCTTCAAATTTTTATATATTTATATCTCTCACATGTTCCTGCAACCTGATCATGAAAGGTATTTTACTTTCCCCTATGCAGAACAGGTTGCAGGGACATTTTATGGCATATATAATGCCTTTTGTATAACAAAAATATTTACCATTTAATGTAATTATCTTACATTAACATAAAATAACATCTAATATTTCATATACTGTATACCTGATACTTTTGCCTTTAGAAGGATTATTAAAGGAATTGTATGTGAGTTTGACTGATTTAGTAATAATGGATATAAAATCATTATTTACTATGATACCTAATGACACTGGTGCTGAGTATATTACAATGGAATTGTTAGATTACAAACTTTTTGGTAATGACATGGTTGCACAGATTTTAGAAATATTAGATGCTATTTTATCTTACAATTTTTTTGAATTTAATGGATCTTTCTACCAGCAAAAAAATGGGGTAACTATAGGGGCTGCTGTGTCTCCAAGTTATGCTAATCTTTTCATGGTAGCATGGGAAAAAGAGCTTATTATTAAGACTGAATTTTATGTTAAAGTTATATACTATGGCTGTTTTATAGATGACCTCTTGTTAGTTTGGAGAGGGAGTCTTGATGAGCTATTATGTTTTATAGAACGTGTCAATAATGCTTGTGATTATTTAAGGTTTTTATCGAGTTATGATTTAAAAAAAAAATTTTTAGATGTAGAAGTGTACAAAGAAGGTAAAACAAAAAACAAGGTATATAAAAAGAGGTGCAAAGTAATACTTATTTGGAATATGGTAGTATGCACCCCATTCATATGAAGATTAACATTGTGAAAGGACAGCTTAAGAGAGTTAGTGACCTGACAGATGGTGATGGTCTATTTTTTGAAGAAGGGATTTCTTTATGTACTAAGTTTATTGCAAGAGGGTACCTGGAGAGCTTTGTTAAACAGAAATTTAGTGAAGTAAGTAGCTGTTTGGGGTAAAACAAATAATAAAACTAGTATTGTGAAAACTAATGCAAATCAGAAAAATTATGAAATGGGAATGGTTGTCCAATATTCATTAGATGGTAAACAGATAAAAAAATTGGTAAAAGAAAACTAGAAAATTTTAAGTAGTTTTCTGGAGGTCAAAAAAGTGGTGGGAGAAGCACCCGTGTTTATAAATAAAAGGGGACAAAAATTTCAGAAATATTTTTCAAGATAAGTTGAAATATATGAGCAACGAAAAAAAGAAAACGGGAATGTTCAAATGTTTAAGTTGCAATTATTGTAAGTTTTTATTGACAAGTATAAATGGAATTTATATTAGAAATATTAAAATTAAAATTAGTAATTTGTATACTTGTAAATCTAGATTTGTAGTTTATTTGTCTGTATGCTCTTCCTGTCCTGCATATTATGTTGTCAGGACTACGAGAGAGGTATTTAAGAGAATACATGAGCACTTGTATGCTATTAAAAAAGTTGATAACAATAATGCATGGGGAAAACATTATAGTACTACAGTGTGCAGTGGCACACCTAAGTTGTTCGTACTTTATGAGGTGTGTGATTTTATAATAGATTAGAGGCAGAGGAACAGTTAAACTGGAGAGAGTATGGATAGTCAAATTAGGTGCTAGCAGCCCACCAGGACTCAATGACAAGGAGAATTTTAAGATATATTTAAAAAGAAAGAATTTAAAGCATTGAAGCAGGCATTATTTCTCTTTAAGCTTTGATTGTATGATTGCTTTTACAAATGGTATTGATTATGTTAATTATCTAATTATATATATATATATATATATATATATATATATATATATATGTTGTTTTTTATTCTTTTCATTCAGTCTGAAGAAGTCTAATAGTAGACGAAAGCGCTTACTGGGTGAAGTTTACTGTGGAGTATTAAAGAAGCTGAGATCATTACAATTTTTGGTTGTTTCTGATAGTAATGGTATATAAGATGTTGGGTTATTTAAATGTTTGTACTCCATGAAGACAGATGTTTGCTGAAGCTCTATACTCTTTTCAATAAATTTGTTTTTTTGGTTCATTGGCATTTTGTTGTTTTAATAATGTAATTCTTCATTTGTGGTTTTCACGTTTGTCTGTGTTAGACCTTCCTGAAGGGTGTTCTTATCTTGGTGGGATTCAATGACTGCTCCCAGTTTGCAGTCATCTGTGAACTTGGTTATGCAGAAGCCTTTGACATTAGCTTTGACATCTGAAAAGGAGATGCCAAAGAAGAGTGGGCCTAGCACAGAGCCCTCCCGGAGTCCATTGGAGACCAGCCTCACCGATTCTAACATCCTGGGTCCTGCCATTGATTTAGCTAGCTATCTAGCATGTTATAAAGGGGTTTATACCTAGTTCTGTAAGTTTGTTGACAAAGCCTGAGTGGGTATTCTATCAAATGCTTTAGCCAGATCTAGGTAGACATTATGAACAGTTTTCTTCTCATCCAATAATTTAGTGACCTTTTCAAAGAGGTCCACCAGATTCAGAAAGCATGACCTTCATTTGACAAAGCCAAACTCTGACTGATCCAGTATCTGGAGGTCTCATATGTCCTTGTTGATAATTTTCATGATAATTCTTTCCATGGCTTTGCAAATGAGACTAGTCAGGCTAATGGGTCTGTAGTTTCCAGGATCTGTTGAAAGTCCTCCCTTGTGAAGGGGGTTGACAGTTGCAGACCTCCATTCACATGGCACAAAGCCTGTTTTAAGTGTAGTTAAAAAAATGACTCCAGAGGTCCTGATAAGTCGTATTTTAGACTGTTCCGAAAGCATACAGAGATGTTATTGAGGCCCACTGAAGCTGTGTTCTTGGCTTTAGTGAGGCAGCAAGTACATGCTGTTTTGTTATAGTTGGAGGGGTTATGTTTGAAGGTATTTTTTGGAAGGATGGTTGGAGGTGAGGGGAGGGGGTAAAGTTGGAACTGAATTTGTCCACTTACAGGTTTGCTATGTAGTCAGGCTCAATGAATGTGGCAACATTAACCAGCAGTTCAGCACATTGGTGTGTACTGCCCTTGAGGTTTCTGACATAGGCCTTATGGCAATCTTTCACCTGGGAGGCTATATTAACTTCAAAGTTGGCTTTGCTTGACCTAATTAGCCCTTTTAGTTGCATATTTAGTTTGATGTGAGAGCTTTTATCTTTATGGGTATTACACGTACTGATTTTTACCATAATTTTTTTTACCTTTTGTTATATATTCTGTTTAATTTGGGATGCCACCACAGCAGTTTGTTTCTGGGGCTACTCCTGCTCTTACTTCTGGTAGGTACAGCAGCCTCTATGCAGCCATTGACATGGTTGTACAGAGTTTTTGAAAGCAATTCAGCATAGGTTGCTGTGTTCTCAGGGTTTGGAGAGGCACTGAATTTTGACAAACCATTACTTAATAAAAGGTAATTTGCCTTGGAATATCCATAATTATTATTGGTTTTAATGGGATTATGGAGTTTATTTTAATTTCAAAGGAAACAGCTTTATGCTTGGACCTTACTAAGGAGGATGAGACACTGGGGTTGCAGTGTTCTCCCATATTTGTGAGAACAAAGTCCAGTATGTTGTAGCCTCAATTGGGCGTATTCACTGTTTGGTGAAGGGTGCTTGTATTTATGAAGTCCAGGAATCTCTGTGCCTATAGATTCGGGGCTGTGTAGGATCCCCAGTCTATATATGGGTAATTAAAGTCTTCCATGTATAGGATGTTAGGTTGGATGGTAACCGTCTCCAGTAGATAAAAGTATGCATTGTGAACTTCTTGGGATATAGAGAGTGAAATATAGCTGGCTAGGATATGGTACTGGATTTTGTTTGTGGTGATCTGCTCATGGAGGAACTCCAACATGTCATCCTCTTTGACCACCCTAGAGGTATGCTTGTTATTGATTTATATTGAGTCACCTGCACCTTTAGCCCTTGTCTCAACATCTACTGGACCAAAAGTGTTGACGGCACTATCACCTTGCACTGCTGGGATACTCTCTGCTGCTTTAAACCAGGTCTTGGTAACTGCACAGCTGTCTATATTCTCGAGTGTGAGGAGGGCTTGGAGACAGTGCAGTTTTTTATTTAAGATCCTGGCAATTGCAGCAACACCTTGAGGATCAGTTAAGTTGATTTTGCTAAGTCAGTAGGCCTGTCAATTTGGCATTGCCTAAAAAAAGCACTATGTGGGTGGATAAAGTTCTAGCCAGTATCTGAAAGCCTAGAGGGGAAAGGTGTATACCATCCTTGGTAAAGCAACATGACTAGTTAACCATGTCCTCCAAAGCTGACAAATATCGGATCCCCCTAGAATGACACCAGAAAGCAAAGACATCCAGTTGTTTAAAACAGTCATTTTTTTGGTCATATTGTGGCATAATCCTTGGTAATGTTAATATGCTGGACAATGCTAGGCTCATACCTGCCTAAGACACATAGTCTGAAATCTCCATAATGTCTCGGTTTATATAATCCAGGGAGGTACATCTCAGGTCATTTACACCTGCATTGGCTATTATGGAATCATACTGGCACCTGTGGCATAATGACTTAAGTGCATGCGTGATTTGGTAGATCCTGGCTCCAGATAAGCAACTACCAGTTATTTTCTCCTTGCTCAGCCTGGTTAGAGGGGTATCAGAATATCATAACATGATGTCCCCTATGACGAGAGTCCTGGGAAGTGTGTTTCCTTACCTTAGGAGCTTAGTGTTTGGGGTTTCACTGGTTGTGATGTAAGGTGTTGGCTTTGACAAAAGGTTGTCCAGGCACTCTTTGTTGTTTAGGAAGATTGCTTTTAAGTGCCTCCTCATACGTTAGTCTATATGTGTGTTATGTGCTTCTTTCTAAAGGAATAATTTCAGGAACATATTAGATGTAGGAATGTGACAGGATTATAACTGATATCTTGTTAGTCACAGAAGGAAAGTATCGAAAAAATGTGAATGAATGAGAAAACTTTCAGTAGTAGTAATAAAAGTTTAATATAGTACTGTTTTTTTCCATGGTTTTAAGAACAGGGTGTAAATTTATATAGCTTTGGGATACAAACTATATAAACTCTTGCAATTTATAAAGAGGATTAAGAGAGTAAAAACACTGATCTGTAAGTCATTTAACCTTTGATGGCATTTATTGGAGTGGATCTTGCAGTAAATGATATATTTAAAGTGAATTCTGTACTTTCATAACAATGTATTCTAACTTTTGTTTTTAAAAAAAGATTTATCATTTCAGTCAAATAGCACTTAGTAACAAATCATAGAGAGAACCGTTCATTTTTGGAGACTATCTATCAAGCACATAGAGTAGAGACTGCATAAGGGAAGGCATTGTAATCAAACTTGCATTACTTCTAAGCAGCACAGATAGTTTAATGTCACGCTCTTCTGTACAGGGCACACTGCAGCAGCAGTCTGAAGTAAATGAACAGATTCTTCGTAACCAAATATAATTATTAACCTGCTGTTTATGTGATAGAAGTTTTCAATTACTTGTAAATTCTTCAATATGCTGCAGAATCCTTTCATTTTTTTCCAATAATGTAGTAATAGCTTAAAGGTTAAATACATTTTAATAAAGAAAAAACTTACGTGCTGTGAACATAAGAGAAATAGCTAAAATGTAAAGTATTTTTATATTAAAAAAATAATCAAATTAATGCTTAACATGTTGCATTAGTCAGAGAAGCGTGCATTGCTTTAAAGAATTCTAGGAAAAGATATCCACAAGGAAATATCTAATGAAAGATAAACAGTCTAAAGGATAATAAGATGCTTTTGTGCTTATTATATAATTCTGGCTGCAGATTTATGGAAATCCTAAATAACAATCCACTGTAGCCATTTGTTTAATGTTTGCATGCACTTTATAACATTATCATCTCTATTTACTGTTCATTCTTATGTTTCATCACAGAACCAAGACAGAAAAAAATCTGAATCGGATGGAATGACTGGGCTGCTAGGCCAGGTTTTGTATCTTGCTTAGCTAACAGCTTATTTGTTTTCCATCAGATCTCATAAGAATTTTCTTATATCTGTTCCATTCACTCTTACATTATATTGCTATTTCATACTAAGTCAAATTCTATTTGAATCATGCAAACCCTTTCTCTTATGTTCCATTGCACTGTATATCATTAATATTCAAAGTTGCCCTTTACTGTTGTACATTTGCTTTTTTTTTAAGATGGTATCCACAAGGACTTTATGGAGTCTCTAAGGTATTTAAGAGTTTCTATCATATTGCATGTCTGCCTCATTTTTCAGGAGATGCATGTAAAAAAAACTAATATGTCTGCTTTATATTGTTTCTGTTTCAGGTTATCCAACATTCTTTTTGTCTGTCTCTGAACTTTGATACTATCTGCGTCCTTACAAAAATAAGATTCCCAGCACAACACAGCACACTTCTGCTAATGTCTTACCTGCTTTCTAAAAGACTAATAATAATGTCTTGTTTGCAATAAGTTCCTTTTTTCTTTCTCCTATGGGAATTGACTATTCATACATCCTTTTGGTAATCTGCCAGCTTGGATTTGTGCCCTGTTATATTGTTTCCTTATCTTTAAGTCATGTGTCAAGACTACCCTTAGGTCTACTTCAAATGTTTTTGTTCTTTCACCTGCAGTTATTATTTCTTTTGCTGGACTTTTATTTCTGAGATGCATTCATTTTTCAGTTTTGCATTAAATATAAGCTTTCATGTTTTTGACCATTCCTCTAGCTTTAAAAAGTTTCTCTGTGTCTTTTCCAATCACACACACATGCATGCACACACATACACACGCACGCACACACGCACACACACACACACACACACACACACACACACACACACACACACACACACACACACACACACACACACACACACACACACACACACACAGTTAGACTCCTGAAATCTATCTTATGTAGTAACAAAACAATAATCTGTATAAGACTCTGATTCTGCTTAGAGCAAAATTTACTTACCCGCAAGTATTCATAGTTAGGCATTGTCAATGAACATGTATGCAATCAGTACACATCGTTGAATAAAGTGTGGCAGTGGTTTTTGATAATCCAGCACTCCTCCACCAGGTATATTTTAAAGAGGCTGTCACCTTGAGAAATGGGTATGGTATGATTTCACTGATGGCATCCTAAGATAGGAAGTGAAGAAAGAAATACACAGCTTAGATATAATTCTTACACATCTTTGTTGATATAATACCCAGGAAACTTATGTTTGGAAAGGTGCTACCAATAATGTGACCAGAAAATCTGTCAGATTAATTAGAAAGACTCTGCAATAACATTATCATTCTACATGATGCCTTTTTAATTGTATTAAGGCAATTATCCTGAAATGTCATTTTCAATGGAGTACACATTGTTTGTATTCGTCTCTTCTAACCTTCTGAATTTCAAAATGGAGTTTTTACATCTCTATTCCAGTACTGTCATAGATCTTAGTGTGGTTAAGTGAATAGTATAAAAACAGATTGATGATATGGAGGACCATGATGTGGGAGATAATGTCCACGTAATAATTTTAGTGCTGCCACAATTTCCATCAAACAACCTACTTTAAAAAGAGACAGCTTGCCTTCAAAATCAAAGCTGAATGAGAATGTAGAAGATGATGGAAGAAAACCCTGCTCAGGGTGTCAGCTGTCTCACATGGAAGCATTGTGGATGGTGTGACAAATGGAGATACTGCCAGCCCAGCTATCTGAAATTTTGTAAATAATTATATGTCATTTGTGAATATCAACAGGATTCATATAAGATACTTGTGTTACAAATGTATTAGAACTGTATGTCAGGTGTATATCAAACTGCTGGTATAGAAGTGTGCAAGGTTTTTGCAATGTGCTTAAAATGTAACCACAGCATGCCCTACTGGAATAGAACAGAAATGTACCTGCAATATTGTAACTGTTTAGATGTATATATTTTAACAGTGGAAACTGGAATACAGAAGTTTAACTTTAGAAAAATAGCTGAAATTAAATTACTTTATGGTCAGGCCATAAAAAAGATGTTATCTTTGAGTTTCAGTGTAGTAACAGACACAATGTCTAGAACTAGGGAGCTTTATGTATTGTCTTGAAAGTGTTTTATTATTTTATGACTTCCAGCAAGTACTAGATCTGAGGAAAAGCCCTTGTGTATATATTTCCACATGTAGATGCTAAATACTGCTAGCTTTCAGCAGTGGGAGTTTTACCTGGGATAGAGTAAGATGACAAGAAATTATGTCATTCTGCAAGTTATCCCAGTAGTAATATTTGAGATATTAATTTAAGAACTCTCTTAGAGAGACTGAGCATTCTGTATTCTGTCTTGGACCTGACAAGATCCATTCAGCACATATCTGCCTTGCTATGTGTAAGTAAGTCTAGAGAACAGTATAATTCTCTTAGATATAGTCAGGAATGTAGCAAAGCTTAATTTAGATGTTTTTCTTTATTTATTTGAGACTATCCTGCAATGTTGTTTTAAATATTTCCTATGATTTTTAACTCTGCTGTCACTGTAAATATATACTGAGTATTTTCTTGTTCTTTTAATATTTATTATTAAATATGTTTAAACATTTCATTGTGGCTGATCTGTCCAGAGATATTTATGTTCTGAGAGTAATTGCATATTTATTTGGTGACACTGTGTAGGCCACTCCTAATAGCCTTGCTCTTGGTCAAACTAACATTTCTGTTAACAGTAACATTACACAGAAAGATTGGACATCCTTTGTTAAGGGCCTTAAAGTAGCTGATAATGAGTGACTGGTGGCAGGGGAAACTACCTTATAGTCTGGGAAGAAGGGGGCATAGCTAGTAAACCTGTGCCATCCTTTTCCCGGTGTGCGTGCATGTGTGTGCATGTGTATGTGTGTATGTGTGTGTGTGTGTGTGTGTGTGTGTGTGTGTGTGTGTGTGTGTGTGTGTGTGTGTGTGTGTGTGTGTGTGTGTGTGTGTGCGTATAAATCAAACCTCAAAGAGTGTGTGTGTCAGCTACTTGGGCAGGGACATGAAGCACTGGTTGGACAGAGAGGGTGCTGGAGGTCTTGACTTGATCACTCAGCTGAGATCTCAACTCTATAGCTGTGCCAGTGGGGAGTCTTATTGGGGATCTGAAGAAAGAAAGAGAAACCAGCCCCAGACTAACTATGATCTCTGTGTGCTCTTAAGGGAAATTGCACTTGATACAGTGAGCTGCATCTGGAAATACTGTGTCTGTACTTTGTCATCCTCCCAGTGTACGTCCCCCACTGGTGAAGATTGATGCTCCTTGATTACTGCTCCAGTGGTGGGGTGTCACAGATGGATTCCTAGATCCATGTTTGGATTGATGTATCACTTCAGGACTCATTAGTGATGAGTGGTAGAGATGATCCTTAAATTAAGGGACATCTGCTGATAGTGACTTTAGCTGGCAGTGCTGTTGGTGCTACTGTTTCTGTGTTCCTTTTACCTTTTTGCACAACAACTTCAGTTATCAAACCTGAGTAAACAAATAAAAACAAACAAACAAACAAACAAACAAACATCAGGTTTACAAAAGCATAATTGCAGACAAATCATCCAGTGAAAGTGTATCTTGATGTATTTTAGTATATATTAATCTTTCTCACTTAATCTGTTTTCTTAAATAATCAGTGTCATTCCATCTCCTATCCCACTGCCTGTCCGAATTTGATTACACACCTTAAACAAAACTAAAGGCCTAGAGATAAAGTGGAAAGTGAAAGAAGCCATTGATCTTAGTGATGTCCACCTTGACTTTCACAGCTGCTCATGTTCATCATATTGATCACAGCTGCAGTAGCCTTAGCTATACAAGTTATATCCTGCTGAGACTATAACAGCCAGCCAGCTTACAAAGCTTCAGGGTACATTCCATGCACCCAAACCATCAGGCAACTCAAGCTGAGATAGATAAAGGACAACTTTGGGTGCTAAGCCCTCCAGAACTTTGCTGCTTCTGAAAAATATGCTCCTTTAAGGCTTTTCAGAATCAACACTCAGCTTGTGCTTTCCTTTGCTGAGCAGATAAGTTCCCTTTGGGGGAAAAACTTTCATTTTCTTAATTTTGTGGGTATTTTATTACTTTCCTCTTCAGGAAAGTTATTTTAAAACTATGAGTGTTGCATTTTAATGTACTGTCTCAAGACTGTTGCATACTTTTAAATGGAGCACTCATTTTCTCTGAAAGTTTAAAAGTAGTGTAAAGTAATTGAAAACATTTTTCTTATGGAGAAAGTGTGTTTACTTATTTTGTGTGGCTGCCATATTGTTTTAAATTGCTTTTTACTATGCTTTTTTTCTGTCAAAAAAGTTACTTTTATAGACTGATAGTGTTTACCAGCAATTGCTGTGTGTCTTCCCTAGGAGAGAGGCATTCTTTTCATCTTGACCATGGAACAGACTACCAGTCCCACAGTCCATCCTTCTTCCAGCCACAAAACAAAAAACTTAAGGAAGAAGTTTAAATTACCACAGAAGGCTAGCAATTTGCCTCAGCCAAGGTCAATGACTCTGCTGTGGTCATTTGTTGTACCTCAGACCACTCATATTTTGTGCTGGATTCCTCTGTTGTAGCACCTACAGCCACTATGGACCAGAGGTTAGCCACGTACTCTGCAACTGTTGGGGTCCCCTCCGTGGCAAGTAAGAACCACTCTTGTCAGTCCTGGCAGAAGGAAGGATTCCTTGTTGTGTCAGAATGCTGTGCCCATCCTTAAGGAAGCAACTGCTGCCATTAGTACCATAGTAGGCTCTAATGTTCCTGTGAAAAAAAAAGAAAGGAAAACCAAGCATGTATCTACTCCTCCTCAAATTTCTTTGGATAGGAATAGTTTACTGGGTCTGTCTCAAGGTTTAATTCAGACTATTGCTCCTTCTTCAGACTCAGAGGAGAGCTCAGTTTCTGATTTTCCCAATGGGGAGGTCTCTTTCTCTGAGACTATTGCTAGAATGTGCCAGTTTTCAGTGAGAGAACACTGAAGTTTCTTAGTCTCTCAGAAAATACTATGAGTTGTTACAGAAGGATTTTCCAGAACCTACAACCATTTCAACTTTTCTGTCTGTTTTAGAAGATCTAAAAAGGCAGATAGGATATATAAAGTTCCTGACTCTTTTAAATTTTTATACACTATTCACAAGCCAGACCCAGTAACAGGTCCCTATTATTTCATTGAATGGCCACATTGTCAAACCATTCTGACCGAGATCACATTTCAGTAGGGATCAGGAAATTTGTCCTTTCCCCACTGTAGTGTGATCTCACAGTTGGTATATATAATTAGCGGGATGGGGAATGCAGCCCCCCACATGAGGGTGTTCGATGAATGGCAATTTCAATGAAATGCCGTTTGACAATGTGGGCATTCAATGAAATAATATAGACCCCTCAGCAACTACAGCTGTAGTTGATCCCACTGCTGCCAAGCACTTAGTTTATTCTAACCCTACTCTTTCTGATAAGAATCGGAACATTATTGATATGAATGAAAACAGTGCATACTTCTACTACTCTGATTTTCAGAATTTTGAATTGTCAGGCTCATGTGTTAAAGTTTGTTCTGAGAGAGGTGGTCAAAAAAGTGTGATGAAAGGGGTAAGCTGATACAAGGAATTTCTAAGATTTATCAGCCCTCCTTTTCCAAATTGTCCAAGGAATTTTCTATATCTTCATCCAATTTTGGCAAAAAAAAAAAAACACAATAACAAAAATTCTTGTAAAATGACATTTCAGAAGAAATGGCAAGAGGGTTCCAAAAAGAAGGCTTGGAACTCCCCAAACCAAGTACAGTCCAACAAGTTCGACTATTTAAGGGATCTTTTGAACCACTCCCACACTGGGCATTTTTTCTTTCAGAAAGCTTGAATCTTAATTTTTCTCTTTGGCAACAGATTGTTTCAGACAGATGGGTTCCAAAAATCATTCATCAGGGTTACAGATGGCATTGGGAGGAAATTAATTCTTTCCAGGGTGTCATTCCTCATCTTCCAGATCAGGATTGTTTGTTTCCATCCAGTCTTCATCACATGCTGTCCCAAGGAGTAATAAAACCACATCCTCCTACCCAGGTGGGTTAGGGTTTTTATTCAAGGATGTCCTAAGTGCCAACAAAAGAAAATACTTGGAGACTAGTTCTAGATCTTTCTTACCTAAACTTGTTTGTCATAGTGCTCAAATTCAAAAATGTTGTTACTTCACAGCCTGTTATCTCTTTTTCTTCTTTCACGTTCCCTAGTAACACTAGACTAAAAGATGCTTATTGTGACATCCCTAGTCATCCAGACTTCAAACTTTCTTTAAGATTTTGTGTGTCTGGATTACCTTATCAGTTCTCTACTTTAGCCTTTCAACTATCCACTGCACCAAGAGGAAAGGTTTGGATTCTAGAAGCGTTCTAGAAGCTGCTACTTGGTCCTCTTGGCAAACTTTTACAAAGCACTATTCCTTCTCTAGGCCCAGATCAAGGTTTGCTAAGACCATTCTCTAGGGGCTCCTGGACTCTTCCCCTTCCACCTCTCAAATTTAGTAAGCTAGGGTAATTTATCCATATAACTAGGGCTACTGCAGCAGTGATCAATATGATGAACATAGTAGAGTAGCTTCTCCCTCCCTCCATCCAGGCTGTGGACATTTATTTTTTGTAGTTACTAGCATTGTTCTTTCAAGACTCAACTTCGCTGTCTCTGCTGACAGGAAAGGTCTGAAGGCTTTGCGCCCAAACTTGTCTTTTAGTTAACTAAGCTTGAGCTGCCTGATGGGTTGGGCATGTGGAAGGTGTGCTAAAGCTTTATAAGCTAGCTGGTTCTTATATTCTTGGCAGGATATAAGCTGTACAGCTAAGGCTACTACAGCAGTGGTCATTCAGACATCTAGTGCTATATTAGGTTCACCTACACAACTTTACTTTCTGATCTATGATCTTATTACTGTAGTGCAGTTCCTTCCTATCTAAACTAGAGACACATTTGAAATATTGTTCTTATA
Source organism: Protopterus annectens (assembly GCF_019279795.1). Lineage (NCBI taxonomy): Eukaryota > Metazoa > Chordata > Ceratodontiformes > Protopteridae > Protopterus > Protopterus annectens. The sequence goes on along the minus strand of NC_056731.1, from coordinate 388,712,296 downwards.
ACCTTAGAAAGTTGCTATAATAACAGAATGGGTACTTGACAAATCTTCGAATGCTCAAAATTTCGAATGTTACATGGTCGAAACCAAACGTTTGAAATTTTAAGTGTTCGAAGACTGACATTCAATGGCGCCGTACGGTGCAGATAGGGAGAATTTCCCTTTTCTGTACTGAAGTGCGGTCTCGGAGTTGGTATATATATATATATATATATATATATATATATATATATATATATATATATATAAAATGTATATATAAGTAGGGGGGTGTGGGGGGCACAGTGGTGCTTGCCCCCCTGCCTACGCTGTTAAAGTGTTTTTTCTTTTTTTTAGTTTTTTTTTTTATTTGATGTTCGAACATCCAAATGCCGTCTCGACCATGTAATGTTCAACATTTTGGATGTTCGAACATTTAACATAGACCCTAACAGAACTTGTTAGAATGCATTTTCTGAAGGATATGAAGTTTGAAACTCTGATGCATGTCATTATTTAGTGACTTTAATCTTTAGATCATCCCAGTGATTTGTCAAAAAAAAAATACATTTTCTATTAGGAACAAACCAAAAATGTGAGGCAAAAATCTGGTCATTCTGTGAAATTCTGTACAGTTGAGCGGTATGACTTCTGCATTTCTGCAATACCTTTCTTGTTTAGGATATTTATTTTATTTTATTTTACATTTGTTAACCGGGTAGTGTCCAAATGGGCAATGGAGCCCCTTTTTAGCGGAGACCCAGGGAGAAAAGCTCCACACGCATATTAAAGTAGCAGCACAAAAATCATAAAACAAGAAGTACATACATATAATAAAAACATCCGCGGTGGTGCAGCGGTAGCATTTTTGCCTCACAGTGAGAGGTTCTCCCGTTTGATTCTCGGCTGGAGTGCGGGGAGTGCCTTCTGTGTGGAGTCTGCATGTCCTCCCCGCGGTTGGGTGGGCGTTCGAAAGACATGCGTAAATGGCCGTGTCTTCATTGAAGGTTGGACATCGAGCTGGCACCTTGGCATTCGTGAAAATCTACTGCCAATCATTAGCGGACTGGAGTTCCGCTGTGGCGACCCCTAACCGGGAAAAGCCGAAAGACAAACAACAAACATACATATAATAAAAACACAGTACAAAAATTTATACATGTATATTAAAAAAGACCAGAGATAAAATGAGTCATAGATTATACAATAAATAGCAATGTGAATAATGAATTTTCTGTTGTAAGAAATTGCTTGACAGAGAAACATACATGGTGACATCAGTCATAGCACATTCTAAAGTATACATTGTAGCCACATGGCTACACATTCTAGATGGGCAAGAGTCAAAGTAAGAGTTCCATAGAGAGGGGAATATAGAGAGTTTTGTATGGAAGGGAGGATGGGTTACCTGGGGGAACAGCAAGAGCAGATCCAACTGGATTTCAGGTGTTCTCTAGTTTTTGTTTTAAACTAAGCAGTGGTAGATTGGACAACAGTAAGCAGAGCTTTGGCGGATCATCAATACTGGAAAATCAAGTGGGCACAGTGCCATTTTTTAAATGTTGGGGGTTTTAGTGTGTATGTGTGTGCTTATGTGTTGGCAGTGCTGCAACAGTAGATGATTATTAAAGACAGAGACTTACGGACTGTGGAGAATGTTTCTTTGTTTCAAAACCTGATACTTGGGTACGCATGCCAAAAGTAGATTTTTTAAGACATAGCTTCTTGCCATTTACAGTGGATGGATATTTACATTTAATGGACAATGCTAGCAGTATTAGTGTGGGCCTGTGGGGTTCTGAAGGATGCCAAGTCTACCACTGCCAATGTCTTGTAAAGTGACCTGGAAATGGATATTGGGATGTTACTGAAAAAATATAGTAAGTGGGCTTAGAAATATAGTTTAATTAAACAAGGTGCACTATCAATTTACAGGCCATAATTTAATTTATTTCAGGTAGTCCAGATACTGGTAGATTATATACCATTAGACTTAATTGGGGAGAGCTGTCATTCTGGGGAAACAAGCAGCCCTAGTTTCAGTGAAAGCTCTGTGGATGCTTGCAGGTAGGAAGTTGCAGGATGTTGATGCAATATGTTTTATTTATTATTTTTAATGCATTTGTAATTTCAAAGCATGGTTTGCTTTGTTGCAAAAGAAGGCAGGACTGAATGAGCCATATAATGTTTAACTGACAGTGATGGGATAGAAAGATTATAAGTGATGTATAATGTTTGCAGCTACAGTTGTTTCAATGGTGTCTGTGATGCATAACTATTTCTGGGCCTGTGTCCCACTTTTATTTTTCGCTTTGTCCAGGCTTCTTGCTTTAAGGTTGAGAGGTATAGTTCCATACTAAATCAGAAGTTGTGTTTACCTTGGAAGACTTTTCGTCATAATTGTGAAAAACAGAGCCTTTTTAATATCTCTGCTAATTTCCAATATAAACTGCCATGTAACATTGCAAATAACCTTCTTATTAAGCTACTTTACTTCTTTTGGAATTGACAAGTATGATTCATCTGTTCGGAAATAAGCATAGAGTGCTATTTTACAAATAGGGGATTTTTTTTGTGTGTGTGTGTGTGTGTGTGTGTGTGTGTGTGTGTGTGTGTGTGTGTGTGTGTGTGTGTGTGTGTGTGTAAGAGAGAGAGATTTAATATGTATACTGAATATACTTTTGCAAATGGAATTCTTAGTTAAACAGGCCCCTCTTCTTGGGCAAGTCGACTTGAGTAACCAATATTAGAACTTAGCCATCCAGCTGGGAAAGGTTAGTATGTGGATTTTCCATCTGGTTTGATGAAGGCTATGCTACTTACTCAAGGAGTACATTTATGGCTATCCATCCAGCCATCCAGTTGCCGTGTTGCTGAACTACATTGTTTGATAATGAGAGGAGCTTTTTACAGAAGATGAAGGTTTTGTGTCAAGCATCTGTCCATACAAAGTGGTATGTGTATGTTGCAGAGAAGGCTGTGGTCTTTGTAGTGAGCGTTTAAGTATAACCAGTATTTCTGAGGTAGGGAAGTCTCTTAAGGAAGGATCTTTCTTAGCATGGAAAGCAAGCCAGTGATGAAATGTATAGGGGCCAGTGAGAGACAGAGGAAAGCAAGAAGCTTTTAGTCTGTTTGGATAACTAAGTGAACTTAGTCCTTTGACCTTTTTTGTCAGAAATGGCTGTAGTGTTTCTTTTGGCAGGGTGTTTTGCTGAGGCACATGCCAAAAGGGGCATTGCACTCAATAATGGCTCTTGTAAAGGAAGAATACAGGGATGTTATGACCTCCTTGTCCCTGGATGAGATACCCTTACTAATGAAGTGGGCCAAGTAAAATGCTTTCCTGACAACGTGGTGGTCAAAAGTCAGGTTTCTATCAACCTGGGTGCCCAAGTACCATACGACTTATTGCTTGCTTACAACATTGTTATTAATGTGCTAATTTGTGCGGACATCACTCTCCTCAAAGGGGATGATGATACATTTTTTGGCATTTATCTTGAGGCCATATTTCTGGCACCAGTTATTTGTTTGGGTGAGACCCTCTTGTAGCTTATTCAGAATTGTTTTATTAAGTCAGTAATGTGAATTCTTCACTTTACTGCAGATTTGTTGGGTTATTTTTGTGGATTATAGTATTGTAGGACTGCTGATGTTGACATTTTATGTAGTTGGACTGCTGGAATGGTTTTCCCAGTGAGAAATGCTAGCACTGTAGTGAATATCTGTTTATTTGTGAAAAAAAAAAAAAAAAAATATATATATATATATATATATATATATATATATATTAACTAAGATGTTAGAACTAACTGTTAGATTGGAGAATTAGAATTAGAATTTTAAGGCAAATATTAGGCATTTATTACATTTATTCATTGTTCAAATGCACCTACAGTACAGCCAGGAGGTCGACTGTGGTCTTCCGGAGCAACGAAAGAGTTAACTATATGATATATTTTATATGCAGCCCCAAGACCATTTCTGTTCACTCAATGCGGCCCCAACAAGCCAAAAGGTTGGACACCCCTGTTTTAAAGGAAGAGTAGTTGGGAGAGTTTTGAATGTGTTGGGGGAGAGCATTCCAGGCCTTGGATATTTTATTAGAGTAGAGGCAGTCGCCATGGTAGTTGTGTGACTGGGTTATTTTTAGCAACAGCCTATCTGAAGATCTAAGGGACCTAGTATTAACTTGATGTTGAAGTAGGGAAGATAGAGCAGGGCATTGATTGGGGTTGTATATGGTTTGGTATGCGAAGGTTACATGGTTTAGTGTTAACAGGTTGGGAAGCTCAAGCCAACTGAGTTTTTGTAGAGCAGCACAGTGATTGATGAGAATTATGGGGATGATTGCTTGCAATCTTTGCAATTTTATTATAGTAGGATGATAGGTTGTTTAGGTCGGATTTGCGCAGGTTTGTAAATATGTGTGAGCAGTAGAGTAGGGTAGATAGAAGTTGGGATCTAGTGGTGGCTATTCTGGCTTGGTTTGTCAGGAATGGTTTTGCATGGTAGAGAGATCCAAGTTTGGCATGTACTTTTTTGATTGTTAGGGAAATGTGACTATTGAACTTTAGCCTGTTGTCTATAGTTACACCTATATGTTTGGTATGGTTTGTGGGTTCAATTTTGGTTCCATTGGTGGAATGAATGAGTGATGGCTGGTTACTGGATGGTTTGTTGGAGAAAATCATTAGTTGGTCTTATTTGGGTTTAGAATGAGCTGGTGGTTGGATAGGAAGGCTTCTATTTCTGGAAATGATTTTTAAGTCTTGTCTTGGAGTTCTTGGAGGGTTGGGGCAGAGCAGATAAGGCATGTGTCATCTGCGTATTGTATGATTGTAGCAAGTTGGGTTGCTGAGTTTACACTATTAGTAAATAGGATAAAAAGGAGGGGGCCAAGTATGGAGCCCTGGGGTACACCAGTGGATACTGGTAGCAGAGGAGAGAGATCTTTCTCCCATTTGGTGACCTGTTTACAGTCAGATAGGTAGCTCTTAAACCATGCAAGTCTTGATGAACTGAGATGGTAGGTGGTAAGTTTGTTTAGGAGGAGTTCACGGGAGACAGTGTCGAAAGCTTTTGACATGTCTAGGAAAATTGCTGAGACTAGGATATAATCACTATGTCCTTCATACTTCACTAAACTTTATACAGTGCTAAACCAACTATCTCAGTCTGGATTAACAGCATAGTTCTTGGAACGCTGAACAGAAATAATTCAAAAGCATAATAAATTAACAGGAATGAACAAAATACAGACCTTCAAGATAATATCATGCCCGTCCTGCTTAGCAACCCATGTATCATTGTACTCTTTTAGTTGCAGGCACAGTTCACTTTACTGATTGCCATTCACAAAACTCCTGTCTGACTGTACATGTATTAATGCATCTCTCAACTTTCAATCCTAGATAAAGCCTACCAAGTAAATTGTTGTTTGAAAACTCCTTTATCCTTAGAGTGACCATGAGCCCCCCTCCAGCTTAACCAGTCCTAGTACTGATGAACAATCAAACACTTTGGATGTATCTTCTATCTAGCATATACTCAAATCCAAATAGTTCTAGCATCACCTTTAACATGAGAATTTATCAGGAATTATAATTAAATAAAACACTGCCAAACCTTTGTCATGCATTATTTATCTTGAAAATGTCTTTCAAGTGTATTCATTCAGGAATATTAAAGTATGAAGACATCCCCAAAGCCAAGTTATAGTTATGCAGCCTTTCACATGACATTTTTCACTATGCCTTTATCATGTCATATTGAACTACTCATGCTAGGAAACCCTTACTAATGGCATTAAACCAAAGATGGTACACTATATAACATTTACCCAATGCCAAATTATTTTCACATAACCTTGTACATGACATTTCATCATATTTATAGTGGGATATGCATTAGAACTGTTGAGTCATGGGTTCAGTTTTAAAGAAAACTTTTGAATGGGAATAAACCAAAATACAGTTGATGCAATAAACAATCATTTACAAATCAAGAAATGAGAGAGGATGTCCTCATACACATAGGATCATATGAGGTTACTAGGCTAATGGTCATGGGGCCCTTACAAGACTAGCCAAGAGTTTATCCCCAAAAAGAAACCTCAGTCAGCACTTGTCACCCCTGTCAATGAGGGAGAAAGGAGGAACCCCAGGAACAAATTTGTGGTTTCCCATCCACTCATCAAGGTTGCTCTTGAGGAGGGTCAGCGAGGTGCTCTGTTTGATGTGTATGGGAAATCTATTCCAGAGACGGAGTAGCCTCTGAGATACAAACCTGTCTCTCCAGCAGGTTTTGTTGATGTCGTATATTAGATTCAGGCCTTTCAAGCAGGTAATGCATGAGGAATTAGACTTATGGATATGGAGCATCTCTAGTAGGGCAGGATCTGAGATTGCCTTATAGGCAAGACACAGATCACCCCTGAGCAATCTGTAAGATACCGATTAGAGTGATAGTGATTTGAGCCTGTCCACATAGTACAGGTGTTGGAGGCCATGGATTCTCTGTGTGAGGTATTTCATTGGCCTTTCCTGTTGGTCCAAATGTTTGGAGAGGTTATACTCAATTATTGGTGTAATGAGGGAGGAGTACAATGAGGTAATAACCTTCTTTTTTCTGGATGCAATCCCTTTACTTATGAGATGAACCAAGTAAAATGCTTTTCTGACTACTGCCGCTACATGATGATCAAATGTGAGATTGCTGTCAACCTGTGTACCCAGGTTGTGTGCTTCGGGGGTTGCCGTTGATGTGGTAATCAGTAGGGGCCATGTATTTGCCGAATGGTATGATGATATATTGTTTCTGCATTTAGCTTGAGCCATGACTTTGGTACCAGTCATTAGTTGCTGTGAGACCCTCTGGCAGTATGTTAACATCATTTGGTGAGTCAATGACAGCACCCAAATTACAGTCATCTGCAAACTTGGTTAGCCACAGGCCTTTTGTCTTTGGCTGGACCTCTGAAAAATAGATGCCAAACAGTAGTGGTTCCAGGACAGATTCATGGGAAACACCATTAGTGGCAGGTCTGCTACTGGAGGTGGAGGTGCCTATTTTGACTTTGAGGGTTCTGTCTGAGCCAGTTGACCACCACCTGATGAGATAGGGATTTACATTTAGTTGTGTTAGCTTTTCAATGATGCCTGAGTGGGGGATTGTGTCAAAAGCCTTGGCCAAGTCAAGGTAGGCTGTATGCACTGACTTTCCCTCATCCAGGACCTTGGTTACAGTCTCAAAGAAGTCAGCCAGGTTCAACAGGTAAAATCTGCCCTTGACGAATCCAAACTGGGTTGGGTCAAGTGCTTGGAGATTGCCTATGTTCTTGTTTATGAGATCCCTAATAATATGGTCCATGGCTTTACAAATCAGACTGGGCAAGCTAATGGGACAATAGTTTCCAAGGTCAGTAGTGGCACCACCTTTGTGCAAGAGGATGACAATGGCAGTTCTCCACTCTGCTGGAATTAAGCCTATACTTAGGCTGTGGTTGAATAGATTGTTCAATGGCGAAGCCAGTTCTTGCTGGAGATGGTGCGGAATACAGCAGGTCCTATGGAAGCTGTGTTCTTTGCCTTGGATAGGGCCTTTAGCTTGGTCTATGGAGATGTGAGGTGCAGGACAAATATCAGGGATGTCTAAAGGGCCTTTGAGGGGGGTAGGGGGGTAAAGTTTGCACTGAAACTATCTGCTAGCAGGTTGGCTAAGTCAACAGGCTTGGTGTAAGTGATACTGTTAAGTACTAGTTTGGAACAAACCTGGGCTTTGCCATGGAGGTTCCTGATGTAACTGAAGAAGGATTTGTTGTTTGCCTTTGTTTTGGAGGCTAGTTTTGATTCATTCACAATTGGCTTTGGAGGCTTTCACTAGTGATCTAATTTGCTTGTTGAGGCTAAGGAGGGAGATTTTCCAATTTGGAATATGTTCCTTTTTACCCTTGGACAACAGTTTCTTTCTTTTGTTGTAAAACCTGTTGATAGAGGATGTCCAACAAACAGGTATGTGTTTCCATGAGGAACAGATTTTAGTTCTATTCGGTATGGCGGAGTTCATGCAGTCATACAGGTGCTTGCCTATTGCATAAGCGTACTGTTCAACATAGTTATCTGCATCCTCTGAGGGGGGCAGTGGTGTGAAGCTACAGATACCCTCCCTTAGGAGGTTGTAGTCAGTTTTTGAGATGTTTTTTAGCTTGATCATGGATGGGGGGGGGGGGGGTTGGGTGGGATATAAACAAAAATGTCTGATGATCTGATCTCACCAGGGAAGAACATACTATGGGAGTGGTGCAGCAGTCGCCCATGTTGGTGAGAACCAAGTCGAGAATGCTACACTGGTGTAGTGTGTTAGAACTGATGAAGTCAAACAGTCACTGAGTGAGTGCATTGGAGCAGGAATAGTTCACCCAGTCTATGGTGAGGTAGTTGAAGTCACCAAGGATCAGGGTGTTAGGGGGTACCTTGATGGAGTCAAGTAGGTTCAGGTAAGAGAAGTGGGTGCCTTGAGTCATGGAGGGGGGTTTATAGCTGGCTATAACTTGGATGGGTGTCTTGTCAACTGTCAGTTGCATCTGGAGTAGTTCCAGTGGTTCATGCTGGCAAACCAGTCTGGAGGTATGCCTGTCCTTAATGAAGATAGAGACTCCACCACCCTTAGTCTCCCTGACCTCATTTTGGCGTCAGAATGTGTGGAATGAGGTATAGCCTGGTAAGGCAGAAGTGCTCTTCATAGCCCTGTACAAGTTTCTGTGACCGCATGGACATTGGCATCTTCCAGTGCAAGGAGAGCCTCCAGTGAGTGCATTTTCAGGTTAAGGCTCCTAGCGTTAAGCAGCATGATCCTTAATTTGCTTCTTGACAGATCTTTTATGTTGGAAGATTTGTCTTTGGGACATTGCCTACAAAAGGCACAATAGGGGAGGCAAGAGCCTTGGTCAGGATCCAGAAACCAAGTGGTGACATGTGGAGGCCATCTGTGGCAAAACATTGAGACCTGTCGACCATGTCATCTCCGGCAGACAGATACTGGATCCCCTTGAAAAACACCAGAAACTAAGCCAATTATTGAAGTCAATTATTTTTTGTTGGTATTATGGTATCATTCTTGGTGAAGGTAGGATGCTGCTTAGGGCTAGGGTCATACCTGCCTGGGACACATACTGAGAGCTCAATCATGTTTCACTTCATGTAGTCCAGGGAGGTATGTCTCAAGTCATTCACACCAACGTGGACAATGACAGAGTCATACTTTTACTTGTTGTGGAGAGACTTAAGTGCATGCATTATGTGGTGGATTCTGGCACCCGACAGACAACTGACCATGACCTTCTCCCTGTCGAGCCTGGTGAGGGGGACATCAGTGTGTCTCACAACTGAGTCACCAATGACTAGTATGTTTGGTTTACTGTTATGCCTTATCAGCTGTTTTTGTGAGACACTGGTGTGTTGTCTGCTGTGTGTAAAATCTTTGTGAATGTGTTTTGGAGGTCTTTGCTGTATAGGTAAGTTTTTATTGAGGACCTCTGCATAGGTGTGTGTGTGTTGTGCTTGGCTATGTAGAAGAATTATGTGCTAGGTGAACAGGGCTGTCAGTGAACATGAGGAAGTTGCTACACTGTCTCAGTATGCCCATGTCGACCAGGCAGGCAGGCAGGAGAAACTGATGGGAATTGTCCAGACATAGTTCTCTGAATGCTTGAGCAGACTTATGGAGAGAGGGTTTTGATAAGAGTTTGTCCAAAACAGTGTAGACCACAAAAGCCTTCTTAAATGTAAAATAATTGGCCTGAAGCACAAGTGCTAAAACCAAAACTAAGAGGCTTAGTGTAACAGGCAAATTTAATCAGGCTACTAACAAGCAGTAATACATGCAGCAAAATAAAAGCACTTGAAGCCTTAAGAGCACAGAGCAAAAATAAGGTAATAAAGTAGGAAGAACAAATTAGAGTAAAAGAAGCTGAATATGAAATTAACTTTAACACAGTCTTATAATTAGTAAGAATTCAAACTTTAACATGCATGCACTGATCTAGCACATTTGTTGAAGAACACAGATGTTCACGTCAGCATTAAAACCACTGATTCAGGGATTCAGGGGGATATTCATTTACCCATTAGATTAGTGTCAGTTCAAACTGAATTGTCACTATGTCATTTTAAAAAAGTTAAAATACAACACTGATCTTCACGCAGACTTTGAAAACACTGGTTCAGAATCATAACATTGTCTAATTAAACACTGACAAACTCTCATGTAATATAATAACTGGCACGCTCCTTTTATCATTAAAGTCTATCTAAAATAACAGGACTGTTTGGAGGGTAGTTAAACGATGCTGGCCCAGCTGAAATATATATATTATATAAATGCATTCATTAAGTGTCAGGAATTATTTGACTTTTACTTCGGAATAGGCCGCTCTTCGTGTTATGATAATTAAAATAACACACAGAACATGGATTGTCTGCACTGCAGCACTTCCCTTGCATGAATTAACAAGTGGTAGCACAGTTACGAAACACACAGCTGAAATGCAGTCAGTAAGCATCACCAGTTATGGGATCCCTTGTTTCAGAGGTCAAGAACTGACTTGAAGGATGCTGCTGCCCACATTATGATGGCATTATGGGCAAATGCTAAAAATACACAAATATTTATTCGCTATGCAGCCCTCTCTTTCCTAGAGCTCAAAGTATCAAATTGCTCTTCACCAAGTTAAACCAGTATTTATTTATTCATTCCATGCCCATTTATGTCACCAAATAATCTTCCTCTCTCCCTCTTTCTCTTTTCCTATTGCAGACTCCCAAATCAGTATATTAAAATTGCCTCAACATCTGCATCCAGGTTGTAAACAATACTTTGAAGACCACTGGAAATAACAAACTGTATTTTAGTTTACACCTTCAGCAGTGTTTTGTGGCACCCGAAAACTATGCCTGTTGCTGCCGCATGGTTATTTCTGACAAATCATAATCTCAATAAACAGGCTACCCATCGACAGCTATCTTTTTACCAAGTAGTCAAACCGTTATAGGATTGGCTCTTTCCCATACTAAGAGACAAACTCTAGCAACATCACTCTCTTTCAATCATATGCTTTTCAAATAATGAAAATTGAAATCCCATGCACCATTTTTATACTCAGCAGTCTTTAAGAGAAACCAGTCCACTGTGCTGCCATTTTTTTCACAGATTGCAAGCAGTCAAATCCTTCCACACTTTCCAAAACCCCAGAAAAGTACAAATTTCTCTTCATCATTTTTTCCTCCTTTTTGGCATATTTTTCTTCAATATCAACTATGTGGCTTATTTCCCTTGACTTGTATTGTACACCTGCCACCATTGGCTGAAAAGGAATCATAATTCCCCACTCTCATTCTCATCTCATTCTCATTGGACCCCCCACCCTCAGTTTGTTTACTGAGAGAACCAGTCAGTGGATGATGCAGTTACTATGGGCCTGCACTATATTTTGCAACATCTTGACAACCCAGGAACTTAAGCAAGGATTCTGTTTGTGGACTTCAGCTCTGCATTTAATACAATAATTTCAGAACTTCTTCACTTGAAACTCTCCCAGCTTTCAGTTCCTGCTTCCATCTGTCAATGGATCACCAATTTTCTGACCAATAGGAAACTGCAGTTGAAAATGGAGAAATGTACATCTAGCTATCGCGCGATCAATAGAGGTGCCCCCCAGGGATGTGTGCTCTTCTCACTGCTGTTCTCCCTCTACACTAATGACTGCACCTCTAAGGACCCCCCTGTCAAACTTATTAAATACACAGACAATGCAACTATCATCGGGCTCATCAGGAATGGTGATGAGTCTGCATACAGATGGGAGGTTGAACAGATGGCCCTTTGGTGTAGTCAAAATAATCTGGAACTGAACACTCTTAAAACTGTGGAGATGACAGTGGACTTTAGGAGTGGTACTGCAATATTATCCCCCCTCTTTATATTTAATACTGGTGTGTCAGTTGTGGAATCCTTCAAATTTTTGGGATCTATAATCTCCTGGGAGTTGAAGTGGGAGACCAATGTAGGGTCCATTATAAAAAAGGCACAACAGCGAATGTACTTTCTGCAACAGCTGAGGAAGTTCAGCCTCCCACAGGAACTGCTGATTCAGTTCTATACAGCAGTCATTGAGTCTGTTCTCAGCTCATCCATAACAGTGTGGTTTGGATCCCTGTCTAATCATGACAAAAATAGGTTACATCGAATAGTCAGTTTTGCCGAAAATATCATTGGTGCTAGTTTGCCCTCCTTACAGGACCTGTAATATTCCAGAGTCATGAAAAGGGCAGATAAAAATCATCACCAACCCTTCACAGCCACCATCTTCTAGAACTATTACCATCAGCCAGGCGTTATAGATTAATATGCAACAAAACAAGCAGATATAAGAACATTTTTTTCCACAGGCCATCAAGTTAATAAACGGTTAACTCAGCTTATTAGTTGGAGTATTCTTTTTCCCAAGCCTCTGAAGATTCTGCAGTATTGCTTACATATTGTTAATACTTGTTTTTTTCAGAGTTTATTTCAGTATATTTTGAACTAAGTTGCACTTTTCACCTTGTATGTATATGTATATGTAGTTCTTAATAGTTGCATGTATGTCATTTATGTAATTCATACTTGGAGAGTCACTGAAACTGGAGTCAAATTTCTTGTATGCATGCATACTTGGCCAATAAATGTAATTCTGATTCTGATGTCATATTACTCCTTCAGAAATTGCTGGAATGATCTTCTGATGGTTCAAGCTGTTTAGTTTAGTGGTTTGATAGCTCACTCATCACTTTTAAGGATGCATGATACTTTGTCTAAAACTCAGCAACTCCTGCAAAATATGCACTGGAGTTTCAATAAAGAAAAAAAAATATCTTTAATACCATCTCAAACCAACGTTATTATTAGAAAGTGCATTCAGTCTTCTCTGTGGGAAGGTGCTTTTCCAGGGAGGGTAGAGATTTTGCAGAGGATTAATGTTACTATTCCAAACGTTATCAGTACCTATATAGAAATGGCATACATGACAGCTGCAGGAGGTAGGTGGGGGATTTAAGCAACTCGCTCTTCAGGACAGCACATAACCATTTCTGTTTTATTTGGCAAAGCAAAACAATTCTGTCTTTTCAACTTGTATTTCAGGGAATAAGTAAAGATATTTTGGAAAACAGATGTACAGTGTACAGTTCCAAACTATTTCACATTGTCTCCTAGAAAAAACAGTCCAAAGGGGGAAATGGAAAAAAAAGAGGTTTCTGTTTGACCATTTTCTATAGATCTGAGTTTGGTAAAAGAAGTGTTAGATGACAGCTGGTATGACACCCCATTGTCACACACTTAATTTGGTGGAACACCTTGTTTCCAAACATAAAAATTGTTTTTTAAAACCACATCCAAAAATAAACACATAGTGTTAATTTCTGTAGCGTTCAAAATGGAATTATTCATTAAGAAATTGCTTGCAGATGAAACTACCTCTTCATAAGGTATAACTGAAAACAAATATTTAACAGCTACAGTATTAAAGAAAAAGAAAATTTTAATGATAACTTTCTTATACAAATTGTTCTAAAACATTCCTTGACTCCTTAATATGACGGCACCAGGACAAATACTTATTTTCACTTTTTGTCTTATATCATTCTTAGCCCTTCTGTTTTTGATCCATGGGTTACTACAATTGGTTTAAAGGGGTCTCAATTCATCCTCTTGGATTTTGGAACCCTAAAGAAGTAGCCTAATATAATCTAACCTAACCTAGTCTGCTCCCAATGCAGTTTTATAAATGTTCATCAACACTGGAGTTAAAAAATATAAAGAAGAACCTTTTCTCCAATGGACATTTTGCTTAAAGCACCATGGGGCAACCTGTGTGGCTTGAGATACATGGTATGTAAGAAAGACCATTAGGAAATTAAGTGAATGAGAAGCTCCCTATTGAAAATTCAATACCCATAACACAGAAATCCTGGATAAAAATATAGAAAATGGAGGAGAACAGTACATTTTGAACATTGTTTTTCACTTTAAAGTTGTTTTTTTTTTGTAGAAGGGCAAGCCCGACTCATTTCCCTTCGTGTGAGCAAGATCCCCAGAAAAATTTTAACAACAATGCCTTAGAAAAAACACAGGTAAGAGGGCATTGTTTTGGAAACGTACCTTATGGGCTACTTTACCACTATGCTTAAATGACATGATAGGTATTAAAGGCATTTGAGAATCTAGAGCTTTAGAGAAAGGACAAACTGTACATTAGCATCCTGAATGAAGAACAAATGTTCCCTGCAAGGTATTAATGTACAGATAATGCCCGATGACAAACATGTCTGCTTCTTCACAGCAGCATATTACGCTACCATGCAGCTCAGACTGCGAAAAAGCTAATGGCTACCATTATTCTGCACTTGTTAAGCAGCACTTTTGCTGTTTAGCGACTAAAATTAAAATAAGTAGATAATGTGAATATGTGCATGCTTTTCTGCATGAAAGAGGAAGTGAGAGTGAGAGTTAGAGGGAGAGGGAGACTGAGTAGTGGCCGTAGTTGCATACCTCTCATTCTTTTAGCTTAATAAATGTGGATAAAGTCGAAAATAATAGTGGAGCAAAGGCACAAAAACAGGGACAGATTTTAAATATTGCTCTTATAAAATTAGAAAGTTGCTAGAATAACAGGATTTGTTTTAGCATGTATTACCTGACAGAGATGAAGTCTGAAATTGAAATGTAAGACATTATTTAGTGACTTCAATCCACAATGATTTGCCAGCAAAATAAAAATGGCACAGTGGTGCAGCGGTAGAGTTGTTGCCTCACAGCAAGAGTTTCCCTGGTTCATTTCTCGGCTGGGGTACCTTCTGTGTGGAGTCTGCATGTTCTCCCTGCATTCATGTGTGTTTGCTCCGGTTTTCTCCCACTTTACAAAGACATATATCTAGAGCATTTCTCCCCGGGCCTCCGCTGAAAATTGGTTTGTTCCAAGTCGGACTTTCTCGGTTAACAAATGTAAAGTAAATAAATGAATGTTATGAGGAACTGTCCAAAAAATGAAGTAAAATCTGGAAAGTTGAGAGGTATTCAGGTATGAAATTTAAATTGCTGGCATTAATAACTGTGTTTAATTGTGTGTGTTTTAAATGTACACTGCTTCTAAATGTGTGTGTGTGTGTGTGTGTGTGTGTGCGTGTGCACGCGCACATATGTATGAGAAAGAGCGTGTGCAGATATTAAGTACTTACTAAACTAATATTTTGGATGTAAAATACTTCTTCCAGCAATAGTTACATATGCTACAGCAAGTTTGAATCATCAGTCAGAGAAACTATTGTACATCAAAAATATTAAAAAATACATATAATAATTAAAAAAAGGCACAAAACAATTTAATGTATAGCCCATTGTTTAAACACAATAATGCCCTCCAGGGTGTGTGTTATTGTGCAATTAATGCCCTTCCAGGGGTGTTGAGGCCCTGTCAGAACAGCTCTGGGTGGGTGTTATTTACATAATAACACACACCCTGTCAGGTATTATTGCTTGCTTAACATAACTGATGGGTTTGTTGGTGAGTGTTACGATGCATTATTATTGGAGTTCTTATATCTTTAGTAAAAAGAGGTGCATAAATGATTTTATGGAATAAATGGTTTTCTTTCTTTTTTTTTTATTCTGATCAAATTCCAGAAGAATAAAAATTGATGAAAGCACTAAACTTCTTACTGCATTTCCAGGGTGGTTTTTTTTTTGGTTTTGATTACATTTCCAAGCTTGTCATTTTTATTTTGTACTTAATAGGTGTGTATGCAACTGATTGATTAAAATTGTTTTGTTATGTTTATGACATATTTAGGAGGGAAATAAAAAATAAATGAAAACAGGTATTGACCAGACATGGGAGATGATTGATAGGTTGTATTAGAAAGGGAGTGGGAATTGGTGAGTCTTTAATTGGAGCAGATAAGGATAGAAATGTGAATGAAGGGTTTGTGGGTCAACAGAATACTAGGAGAAAAGTGTTGCAAAGAAGGCAGCAGTGAAAACACTCCAAACAAATGAAAAAGGAGTGGGCAGGGGAAAGATTGTGCTATAGAGTTGTGAGACTCAATAATGGCAGAATATGTGAAATAGGTATCTGAAGAGATAAAGCTTTGTGCCCATGGAAACAAGGTCAGAGGTGACTTTAGAGAAGGAAGCACAAGGCCTGTTGAAGGCACCTTGCCAAAAAATATAAGTTCAAGTTATTGTTTATATATGATCAAATGATTTGGCATGGAATATGTAAAAGAAATAATGAGAGGGCATGACAGTGGAGTGACCAACATGAAAGGATGGGATGTTGATTGTGACAGTCACTGAAATTCTAGGAGTGGCCTGTGTTCTGTGCTACTAGGAAGAAAGAAGGAATGAATCCTAGAATGTAATTAGCATTGAGGTAGTGTACAAGGACAAAGATATAGATTGCTAGGGAAGGTCTACATATGCATGGGCAAACAGTGACTTGTATGTTTCGGGGTACTTTCATTTTCACAGTGATGGGAAAGAGAAGATGAATTAGGAAATAGAGAACTACATTAAAATCAAAATAATTTTGAAATAAACTTGTAGACAGATTGAAAAAAGAGAAAAAAGTGTCATCTGAGGGAGAGTAACAATATGGAGAATTAGAAGTGGAAAGAGATCCCTCACACGCTCACACTGTAGGTGTAACTGCAACATGTATCACAAGGAACAGGGACTGGGTTATGGCATAACCAGTATACAAGCTTTAGAAGAAGACCACTGAGAAAGAGAGGCAGATTTTGCAAGATGCTTTATTTCCCAATTTAAAAGTGCATAATGGAATTCACATATGTTAAAGGGAAGATAGAAGATGGGAAAAGAAGATGAAAGTCTTATAAATGCCTTCAGAACATGAATAAATAAGAGACTGACATTGATAATGAATGACCTAGAATTTCTAAAAGTAATTTGGGAGGCATAAGCTTCAAGTGCATAGAAAGACAGGAAAGTGGTGTAGATGCTTCTGGTGGTAGGATATGAACAGAATATGTGAACCCTGACTTGAACGGGGCAGCATGCAGGACTTTGCCTAATGAGGTAAGCATTGATGGAAAATGAGTGACAGAGAGTGAATAAACAGTACTGATTATGCCTGGTATGGTTTCTAACATCTGAAGTGTGCATCTTTTTGGAGAATAGTAGAAGAGAGCAACATGTACACAGGACTTGGACTCTAGGTGGGTGGATTTTGGACTGCTAGACAGAAAAATAAGTAACAATATAGGCATTTGAGAAATGTTGACATATGTGGAAGGATTATGAGCTATACAAAGGCATCAGTAAAGAATACAGTGAGAGAGTGCACCCAGAGCAGGAGAACGAAGAGAGATAAATGCTGTAAGAAAAGGCCACTGATATGGCTGAAGGAGGAAGTTAAGATAGCTTTAATGAGTGTGAGTGATGAGAAGAAATGCAAAGATTGACCAATGAGGACCAGAAAAGAAACTGCTTAAACTTGTACAGAAAGCAAAAACAAATTATGAAACAAGGTAGATGTTTTAGACTGGGGAATACATGAAGATTTTACCTGAGGCTAGTTGTTTATTGATGTAGATAAAATGATCATGAGGTATTTCTGGAAAAAGCAAAGTTAGTCACCATGTATTTTCTTCAAATGCATTTTAACAAAATGTTGACCCATTAGGGGGCTAGTAAGGGAAGGGCAGAGGCATAAGAAGGAATGGGAAGTCTTGCATTGATAAGGTAGGGGCAAGGAAGTCACAAAAATGAGCCCAGAGTGCTGAGGGGAATCAAGACATGACTGGGCCAAATCACTTGTTATCGCAGATAGCAAAAGAGCTACCAGAAATGCATGGGAGTCTTTTCCTGGACTTTGGGATGATGCCGCAAGACCACAGCCAGGCAAGCATGAACTAGGCAGTTCAAGGCTGATTAGTCCCACTGACATCAGTATGAAAGTGACAAAGAGAATTTGTTGATTTCCTGGAAGTCAGTGGGCTGGTATATAAATACATCTGTGGCTTCATGCAAATATTTTTTTTTTGCCAGACCAGTGTTAGATGGTTTAGTGATAGGTGAGAAATGAAGATGAACTGAATAGATGTGGTCTAGCTGGACTTTACCATGACGTAGGATACTGGTGGAGAATACGACAGATGTGAGAGTAGGATTCAGAGTGGTAGGGATGGATAGAAAACTATCCAAAAGGAAACCTTATGATTAAGGAAGAGATGTCTGCTGTTACTGGAGATGTGTGAGTGGATTTGGTTTTGATGCCTGATATTTTCATCATATTTGTATGTAGTGTGTCCAGAATAATGGAGTTACAGAACCCGACTCTTTGCAGGTAGCAAGGAATTGATGTTGTGGTTAGGGATATGGAATTAAGCTTTTATGAAATGGGAACTAGAAAATGACAGAAGTTATCATCATCATCATCATTTCGAAATGTTTTATATAACACAGTGGTGAAGGAAACTTTTTTTTTCACTTCAGGTGGCAGACACTCACCTGAGGCAGATGCCATTCTTCTAACTGACAAAATGGACACATCAGAATTATAGCTGAAATATTGTGTAGTACTCTAGGGGCCTTAGAATAGCAACATGCTAATAAAATCTATGCAAATGATTGTTATTATAACTGTGGAGGAGAATGGCAGGACTGGAGGGGGAAGACAGGCTGAAGGTACTGAACCTGTACTGCAATGAGGAAAGAAACCAGCAAGGGGATATTACATTAATTCACTGTGCTGTCATGGAACTTGTAGGAGGCGGGGTTAAAACAGAATTATATAGAAGTATATAGAGCATAGATGGTAAGTGGAAAGTAAACATGTACTTACCATCATGGACTGTTATAGATTGTAGTCAGAACAGAGGCAGGAACACAGAATACACAGCTGATAGGGTGGAATGGGACTTCATGCATCTGATGCTGTAGTTATTTGTTCTGGTCTACCAGCTCCTTTTATTGTTTTGGCTAGCAACATCTGTAATGGGGCTCATTCCTGTGTGAAGGCATTGATTTTTCTTTTGGATTGATTTAAAATTGGAGTGACATGCACAGGGATGCCTGCTACCTCTTTCTATTTTTTTTTTTATCTAAAGCCATTGACCAGATTTTTGAGGGTAACAGAGTTCAGGATCTTCTAATGACTAGGAAAAGAAATCAAATTATTTTTCTTTGACGAAGATGTTCTTTTATAATTAGTAAATCTAGACTGAAACTTGTTTAGAATGCTTGATAAGTTGAACTAATTTGGTAGACTTTATAGATATGAGACAAAGGCAGTGTCCATAAATGTTGCTCCTTTTGAAGAATTCATAGAAAGACATCCCTATTTCTGGCATAAAATGAACCTTAGATACATTGGAATTGTTTGGCTTACTCTTTTCAGAGAACTGTTAAAGTAACATGTGACATAGTCTTTGCCATGACTAGGGAATGCTTAAACAAAATAGAAAATTCTCTTTGATTTCACACAGAAGATTTAAGTTATATAGAAGTTTGTTTTGCATTTGGTTTTATGGAGGTTTGAGGCAATCACAGTGAAGCCCCCCAGAGAATGCTTTATAGATTCAGAAATATGTGTACATCTTTTCACTTGTGACAAAAATAAATAAGAGAGAGGATGAGAAGATTATGACAGTGGAAACAGGGCAATAGGGGATTGGATCTGCCTATAGGGGACTGGATCTGCTGATTTTGTTTTCTATAGCAGACTTGTACAACTCTGATTAGTGTACTTAACATCAACTATTTAGTTGGAAGTCTCTTTCAAAAGAGATACTTATAAAAATGAGTCTGAATGACAAATTTTGTTGTCATAATGTAGTCTGGGTGAGGCATTAATGAATACATCAGTGCCTAGCATTACCTAATATAATAAGAGCTAATAGCTAGTGGGTAATTGCAAATTATAGTTGATGGAATGGCTTATGGACTGGCCTTCAGCTGTAGAAGACAATCACTAGACCAAGATTACCAGATAAAAATTTACTTGGGACATCGCTCAGAACTTTGATATTGGGACAAACCTTTTGCATTTCATAGATGATAATTCACAGGGTCAGTGTATAAAAAAGCTAAACTTAACATAGGGAATTTTTTTCTATCACTTTCTGTTGATGACTTAATGGGAGAATACAGGATGGTTGACCATGTGTACAGGAACTTGTCCTCAGTGAATTTAGTTTGTGACTCAGGCTTACCTCATAGGGAGGATTTATAGGGAATTGAAGAACTTCAAAAGATATCTATGGGAGGCCTCACTAGGTCATATGAGGAACATTTACATATCCACATAGTACACTTAGGAAACTTAGGATACTTAGGAAACATTGATTGATGCTCACATATGTCACTGTGTCTAGGTAATTTCAGATTGTCTGAAACCATATTTATGGGTATCTTTGTTCCCTGAGCAGTCTACAGAATATATTTCTGAATATGGCTTTTGAAGGCTACAGAACAGCTAGGTGAACACAAAGGCAAAGGCAGGTGAATTTTGGAAGGAATAGAGATGGGAAGGGAGTTGGGAATAGTAGCAGAAATATGTTCACAGGTTCATAGGTATATACTAGACTAATGACATTGTGGCCTTTATAAGCCTAGCTGTGCAATCCAACCCAATTGTGGCCCTATGTATCATGAGTGTTTATTGAGGTGGTAGGTTAGTTAGGACATTTCTAGAGGTTATGTGGGAGGTATGTTAGTTTGGGCATTACTGTCCACCTCTGGAAAATGAATATATATGGATTCTAAGTAAGTGGACTCTTACTCTTACAGAGTTGAACAAAATAGGCAGGATGGGCCATTGAGTTTGCTGAAGACAAGTTGCATGCATGGTGGAGCTCTAACTGGTGCAGAAACTGTGGCACAAGGTGACAGGATTGGAAGGAGATATGTCAGCTGTGGTGAAGAAAGGTACTGATGGGGTGGGCAAATCAGGAGGCAGCAAGACACTGACGAGGTGCAGGAAATGGGAAAAAAGTGAGGGGATTCATGGTGTCTGGGTTGGTCTATAAAGGTATGAAGGCAGACAAGGAAAGATGAGGTGATAGTTAAGGACTGGGGCTGTGGGAGGATTGGATTATGTAAGTCAGGGGGTCTATGGAAGGAGTAGTAGAAAGTCATGATGACACTTATGTAATAATGCTCCTTAGAAGTTAGAAAAAGAGATCTGCTTCATGTTATCTATGCAACTTAATGCTTACGACTTCCCATGTTGGCTGCCTGATATTTCATTTCTTACTCTGTACACATATATATATAGTTTGTGCTGCCTACCATCTGGTGTACACTGTTCAGACTACTACTTGCTTCTTGAATCTTATTAATTCATGTTCTCAAAACTAGCCAGTCTTCTCATTCCTTGTCATTCCCCACAATGCCTGACTATTGCCTTACTTCGACTTATTTATCTATACTCTTCTCCAGCAATTATATTTCTCTACTTCTCTGTGCATGTAGTTTGTATACATTTCATTTTTACTTCACATCTTTAACTAGTTCTAGCTTATGTTGCTATATATATATATATATATATATATATATATATATATCCACAGAATAACTGCTGTCTATCGCTCTGTCTTCTTTTGTCATTTCAAAGGGCCATTCCTTAGCCAGTGTAACATAACAGTTCTTCTTCGATGCTCCTGACAGACTGCTGGAAGCAATTAGAAGTAATACTTTTCTTCTGTTCTGTACTGCATTCCTTGCAAGCAACACTACCTGTAAGTGCCCAAAAGTCCGACAGTAATGCACACACTCATGTACACATAAGTGTATATAGTTAGATAGATATCAGTATCCTTTATTGTCTTATTATTTACCTAAAAGCCAATTTACTTACTAAAACTGAATTCCATCAATCATTTTGGTGCTCTATCACTGTAACATTAAGGTAGGATGAATACTTACTTTATATTATTCAACTTTTTTTATCATATTACATGACATCAATTCAGTTTTTCATGATTCTGGAGGAACAAAGGCCTAAAATAAGGAACAATGTTTAATATTACTCTAATTCAGTTAAAATGCTAAGTGAACAACTGGTTTTGAAATAAAATGCATTTTATGAACAACAATATGTATGAAATGCAAATGGCTAGCATTTGCGACTGACTGCAATCCTCAGTGATTAACAAACAAATAAAAAAAAATAATGATGAACAGGGCAAAAGTATGACACAAAGTCCGGGATATTTTACAAAATCAGAGGCAGCAGAGAGCTATGTTCCAAATTTTGCACCCATGCTCATGCTATATTCTCTCACTTATTTTCTACCTTTTTGGCATGTATAGCACTTTTTTTGGCATGGTTTATGCATGGCAATCACTGAAAGATCTTGCTATAAGGTTAAATGTAATCACATTTGTTAAACACTGCTTTATATGGTACAACATAATTCAATAAATCCTGAAAACTTCTTGTACTATGGACTCTGTATCACTGTTTCATCTCCCAAGCCCCTGCTTACATTTATCAAGAGTATCCAAACTTGTCAGAGATTTGGGATGCATGGCTAGGCTTAACAAGGCCTCTGAGGTTATTAGCCTAGTAAACACCTATGAACCTAGGAGGCCACCAGCTAATTGTTTTCTCAGTGTTATATCAGCAAATAAACTTGGCTATTAAGTTCATAGGTTCATAGGTAGGTACTAGGATATCTGCCCGAGGGCATTTATAAGCCTAGCCAGAGTGTGTCAGCTTTCGCCTCCCCATTGATTAATTAACTAAGCCTCTGTCAAGCAGAGCCAATGACATGATTCCAGGGGTGTATTTTCTGTTACCCATCCACTCGTCAAGGTTTCTCTTGAAGAATGTTAGTGAGGGGCTCTGCCTAATGTAGCTTGGAATTTTGTTCCAAAGCATGGGGAGTCTGTGACAGGAATCTATCCCTCCAGCATGTTCTATTTATTGTTGTGGCGAGGTTTAGCTCACTAGAGCGCATGGCTCGCAGTGACTTGGATTTCTTTAGGTGGAGCATGTCCATCAATTCTGAGTTGGACATGGCTTTACATCAATGTAACATATGAAAGAGTGATAAAAAAGTTTCTAATTCTGCAATCATTTTTATAAAGATATGAAACTTAACATGAGCTCTTCAAGAGAGCATGGTCACAGTTATTACGTTGGTTAAGAAAAAAAAAACAGTAGTTCATACTCTGGTAGAATGCTGTCTATACACACACATATATATATATATATAATTTTTTTTTCAAAATGATTTTGCACTTTCTTTCCACAGTGTTACACAGTTCTTATCACATCAATACTGAAAGTTTTTTGTTTATTTCTGGGTTATGTTAAGGCATTATTTTTGAATCAGTACAAAGTTTTAATGAAGGTTTATTATCTGATACATGTAATTACATTGATATCACCGTACAAATCTTCATGGACATACCTGGACTAAGAATTGCAAGATGCTCTAATTTATAACTTATGCTATATAATTCAGTAGATATCACGACACAACATCTCCTATTACTAGTGACTTTATTTAAGGTGACTTATATGCAGAGATTAATGGACATCTAGAAAACCGTGTTATATGGTTCCATTGCTTAATACCTGCCCTGCAGTGCTTCAAAATTCCAACAGCCAAAAGTAGACTCTATGTTGATGAAGGGACGCCAGCACAATCATCTTTACTATGAAAGTTAACTGCCATTATAGTTTATCACCTTATGGCTCCTTATGATTACTTGTGGCTTCTTAAAAGCAGTAGTCCTTGATGGGAAAGATAGTGTGCAATTGATTTACCTTATGGGCTGACAGGAAAGATCTTTCTAAGCTAGCTTTACAGTCTCTAGCATGTTGTAGCTATAGATAGTGAAGTCTTCTCAGAGCTGCTATTATATATCGGATGCTGCTGTTGATATATCACTGACTTGGGACTGAGAATTTTAAATCCATTGAAGGTTATTTGTCTGCTGTAATATATGCTTTTTGTATTATTATTTTTATTCTGGATACTAGTGTCTTTTAAGAGAGTAGAAAACCTTCCTTAGGCCTTTTTATGTGATAAAAATCCATTTAACTGCATAAACACTGCTGATCTTTTTAAATGTATCTGTAAGACCCTAATCGTATCACATTG
The DNA here is from genome assembly GCF_019279795.1 of Protopterus annectens. Taxonomy (NCBI): domain Eukaryota; kingdom Metazoa; phylum Chordata; order Ceratodontiformes; family Protopteridae; genus Protopterus; species Protopterus annectens. The sequence goes on along the minus strand of NC_056731.1, from coordinate 388,688,150 downwards.
GATAGAGTCCTGATATCGGCCTTAATCACTGACTATCGGTCTTAATCGTTGTTAGCTGTAAGTAATGCACTTTCAGTGTTTAGAAGTTTTGAAGGTCAGGGTATATATTTTTTTGGGAAATAAATGCCTTATTTTGAGATTTTATTTTGACACTTGTACCATGTAGTACCAGAAACAGTGATATACAGCCTAAGTAGTTTACACAATTAGTAGGGAATTGATGGATCACCACAGACAGCTCCTCTGATTGCTTACAGACATTTTGTGATATGAAAACAAGTTCTGCCAAAGGGTCCCTCAGGCATCCTAGTCATCGGCTCTATTTATTTCTTCTCTTCTTTCAGTTGGCTAGCTACAACAGTGTGTGTGTGCTTGCATGTGGTTGGGTGAGTGGGGTTTGTATATTTAAACATGGCTAGATGAAAGCCAAACAGAGTATTCTGTAACATGATTAATCTCATATTCCCAATTACATCAGCCAATAACGATGCTGTACTCCTTTGGTAATATTGATCCTTTAAATAGAAAAGTCTCAGATGGAAAATGTATGGTTTCTATTGCCTATCATTTTTTTCTGAAATATGTCGTAATAGTTAATAGTTAAAGGAACCATCTGCAAAATGGGTTTATTTATTTATTTGTAAATTTTGTGTACTGCGATAGAGCACTGATTCCACTGAACTGATTTCAGTCCTAACCCAGAATGTGAACACACATCTGGTGGAAAATATAAAAATAATTTTTACAATAAAAGCACATGTTAAAACAAAAGAATAGTTAATATACAATATAAAAAATCATTTGAGAAGGTAGTCAACAGAAGGCACTATTTACAATATTAATATCAGTTAGAGCACTGTCATGTTAGGAGTTAGAGAAGAGATACTCTAATGAAGATGTTGGGCTGTATGTGCTGGAGATTAGAGAAACTAGGTCATGGGATCTGAAGCAGAGCATTTATAAGCAGCTTGTGCTGTGAGATATTCTTTAAGTTGAAAGGAGGATTAGTTAGAGAGGCTTTAAGATTTGAAGAAAAATCCCTTCAGAGTTTGGGTCCTAGGGTAGAAATGGAGTGGTTAGTGTAATGTATTGATGTCTGGTTTTAGGTGTTTGCAAGAGAGGCCGTGAGTAACTATGAGATTTACATTTATATTATAGAGGCAGCTTAAATAAGCTAGAGGGGAAAAAGAGTGGCAGGAGTTTTCTTTCAGGAGCCAGAACATTTGGGAGCCAAGGAGCAGATGGCTCATTCCTGAACTGTCAGCCATTTAGTTTTAGCTAGTTTAAGACAGTGGAGGTCATACTTCAGAAAAGGGTAATGAAGCAACAGAAACATTTGGAGATTGTTTGAATGGTGGTAGAGTTTATTTTGGCGACAGATGCTACAAGGCGAAGGCAGTACTCAAGTTGGGCTAGAAGGATCCCTTTGCGAATAGCATTTCTTGTTGGGTGGGAGAGGAAAGGGAACATTTTGTTGGCTCAGAACAGAAGGGATTTTATCTTTTTCTGACTGTTTTGAGATGATGGTGAAAGTTAAATTATGGATTAAGCCACTTAAGGTGTTAACCTACTCAATGGCATTGCCAGTGTGGTCAAGAATAAGAAGTGAGTTGAGGTTCTTTTGCCTCATAATGAGGTTCCAAAGAGTATAGTTTAAATTTTTGAGGTGTTGAGTAATAGCTTTTTTGCTATTGAGACAGTTAATGAGGGACAGGAAATATTTTTGCAGATCATGTTGAACTGAATGAATTTTGTGGCTGGAGTGGAAGATAACCATGTCATCGGCATATAGTAAGATTGGAAGGTGGAAAAGCTCGAGGATAAAAGGGTTGGGGCCAGTAAGGAGTCTTGAGGGAGTCCTTTAAGTAAGGATTATCACTTATTGGTTCTGCACCAGAGAAAAGACTTCATAGATTGCTGATGCTGTACCATAAAATAGTCTAATTATTGTTATTCTCAATAATTAGGTTAATTAGGAAGATAATCTAAAATTAGAAGACATAATGATAAAAATGCTTTATGCAAACATATTAATGCCCATGGTGCTGATCACAGGTTTGAATTTAGGGTGATAGATATGGTTTTTACATCTATTAGAGATGGAGATATTAATAATTTGTTAGAAATTAAAGAGTATGAATGGATTTTAAGGCTAGTGGGTGATCGCCCTCCTGGCTTGAATACCGCTGTCACTTTGAAACCTGTTTTAGTTAAGTTGCAACACACTAAATTGTGAGGTTGAATTATTTTTAATTATTTTTATATATGCGTATAAAAGAAAATAAGGAACTCAGAAATTCAAGGATATAATTGGTATGGTAATAAAGAAAAGCTGGCTTTATTTGTAGATGATATTATTTTGTACCTGATAAAACCAGAAAAAAAAACATTTTAGTGTTGTGGAACATTGTAAGATAGTTTCAAGTTTTTTGGGGATACAAAAATTAAAGATGATAAAACAAAAGCAATAGCTGTAAACTATGTACCCACAAACAGAATGGTTCAGCAATACCCATATTTACTGGGATATGATAAAATGAAGTACTTAGAAGTATGGGTTAAAAAGGATTCTGTTATGGCAGCTAAGGATATGTGGGAAAAGACTAAACAAAATATAATACAAAAACTGGAGAAATGGAAGCTCTGTTTTAAGGATATGGATAGCAAGATGCAGGCAGTTAAAATGTTTTTAGTCTTTTTGGTTTTATACACAAGTCAGGCATAGTTTTACCAATTAGAGGAGAAGTTGTGGATAAAATTAATAAAGAACTGAAGGATTTTATCTGTGAAGGGAAGATGGCAAGAGTCAAATGGGATAAGCTGATCCTTCCAATAGGCCAAGGTAGTTTGGGATTACCTGATTTGAAGGGGTATTTCAGAGCTACGCAGTTGCTCCTATACATAGCATGAACAGGAAGTTATAATTCAAAGTGGAAAGGGATGATGATGAAATAGGGAGGACACTCAAGAAACAAGGAGAGACTGGGAATCTGGATGCAAATCTTTAAGTAGAATAACAATAGCGATATAGGATATTATATTCATAAAGTATCATAGGAATGGTGAAATGAGATTCTGCCAATAGAAATGACTGGGGTGCACAGAATAGGCAAGAGGGGGTGGAATTTACTGGAGAAAAATGGCAAAGGAACCAAGGTATTGGGAGCAAATAATTAGAGATGGAAAGGTAATAGAATGGGAGGAGGCTAAGAATACATTTGGACTACAGGCTAGAGCCTTCCGTATCAAGGATTGAGATCATTATATAGGCAAACAGAAAGGAATAGGGGGATGGGGGAACCTAAGTGAAAGACATGCTGTGGCAGAGTTTTTAGTTGAATATAGAACAGAAGCTGCTGTTGAAAAAGACATAATTAGTCAAGCATATAGAACATTGCATGCTAATTATAGGAATCAATCAGAGGGGGTTACAAAGGATTGAGTAGAGAGACTGGATAAGCAATTCACAAAGAAACAATGGGAGGATATATGTATGATTCCTAAATATGCAACAAAGTCTAGATGATTTAGCTATTTCGCTTGAAAGTGTTTGGCTAGGTATCTTCATACCCAAAGCAGGCTCCAAAGAATTTTCCCACAGGTATATTGCAAAGTTTGGAGGTGTGATGGGGAAGGAAGTGGTAACTGGGAACATAGTTTTTGGAGCTTAATAAGTTGGCAGAGTTTAAAAATTCCATGCAAACTACTGTGTTGGAAATACTGGATGAGCAAATTGGTGTAAGAAAATTATTTTTTTGAGCTGTGATATGGGATCTGAATTGCTTAGACATAGTAAGATCTTGCTGAGTTTAATTCTGGTCCTTATCAAAAAAGCAATTACTAGAAAATGGAAAGTGTAAGCCAACCATATTAGAAGTATTGAATATCATTAACAGAGATAAAAGAACTGGAAGTTGGCTCTTTAGAAAAGGGTAGGAGCAAATTACCTCGAAAAAATGGGAATTGTGGGAACAATACATGCAGAATAATGTTTTGGAGGAGGAATGGATGAGCTATGCAATGTATGATTGACAATGATTGTACAGAAGATCATATGTGATAGATAATGTTTGCAGATGAAAATATGTCAATGTGGTTTGTTTTCATTTATAAAAATGCATGATTGTCTATATCCTAAGTAATAATTCCGTAAAGATGTTTTTTTGCTTAAAAATATTGTTATTGTCAGAGCTACCTTTGTCAGAGATCTTTGACAAATAAGATATTTTGACCATGCACTATTGCTAGTACTCGGATGAGCAGTTTACAATGTGCAGCATGCTATCCTCAAACCATTTCAGAAATGAAAATCTCACAGTCATGTGCATCAAGTGGATGGTTTCTGGGTATGTTCAGAGCAGTTCTCTGTAAGTACTTGACTGCCTATTGCTTCCATATCACACCCAGGTTGTAGAACCTACAGGATTTTGACAGAAAGACATTGAAGTGACTAAACTTTATTAGCAAATGCCTTCTGTCATAAGGGTCACTTCAGAATGCAAGGAATCAAGTCTGTCAGGCTTTTACTCTTATGTTGCCACACAAAGGTCCACTCGGGCATCAAGAAGGCAAAGGTTACATTCAGATCTGCAGAGTAAATGTTGTTGTTGTCTTTCGGCTTTTCCCAGTTAGGGATCGCCACAGCAGAACTCCGGTCCGCTAATGATTGGCAGTAGATTTTCACGAACGCCGAGGTGCTAGCTTGACGTTCAACCTTCAACTAAGGCACGCCCATTTACTCATGTCTTTCAAACGCCCACCCAACCTCGGGGAGGACATGCAGACTCCACACAGAAGGCACTTCCTGCACTCCAACCGAGAATCGAATGGGAGAACCTCTTGCTGTGAGGCAACAACGCTACTGCTGCATCGGGCAAAACAAGCACAATTCTTCAAAAACCTAAGAAGCTGGCCTCAGATTAGGGAAAAATGTTTTTTTTTTCTTGAGAAGAGATATTAGTATGAGGGAGAAGGTTCATCGTTTAGAGAAAAATATACATTTTACAATCAATCCAAAAAAAATAAGCTGCATCTACAAGATAAATATGTATCTTTGACACAGGAAAAAGTTAATCATGACAGTTTTTAAACATGGAACCTGGCATAATGCTGTACCATATTAAAGCCTGTAATTTATACAGATTTAATAGAGTATGGAGGCTGTGTAGACTGTTCCCACTCCACTGCATTCATTCACTGAACCCTTATTGAGTTAGAAGAACTGTTAAGGGGATCCCAAAGAGCTTTTAATCTGCCTCGCTACTCAATGGGATCTTTTAATAAGAGAGGCGCTCATTTTAATTTATGATGCAGTGTATCTAGAAAAACATCATAAACACTCATGCCATTAATCTCTTCATATCTTTGCCCATATAAAATTTAGATCAACTGAATCTCTCTGCACACGTGATCACAAGTTGCTAAACATGGACTACTATCCCTCCCTGGCTAAAGCTGTCTGACATTTCTACACAGTACACCATGCAGCAATGCAATAATAAAAAGACAAAAAGCATAACTTTACTGGAATGCTCAAGAAAATGCTCCAAATGCATATAACCTATCCTGACATCATAAAAAAGAACAAAGACCTGGCTGTCCAAAAAATGTTTGCTATATTATTGTGGTGGTACAGAATGCTCTCTAATAACCCCTCTACCTTTGGGTTTTTTCCATTATCCCTCCACATTTAGGTTTATCCCCTTCATTTGCAGGTCATGCAGCTGTGATCATAGCCTTGAGCAATCATTTGGCTTTTATCTCTACTCCCTTTCCACCTCACCCCCTTCTCATTGTCCCTCTCACATTCTTTTGCTTCATAATATTTTTCACCTTTGTCCTCCCCACCACAATCATTATGACTCCCCAGTCCCTATCAGCCCATTCATTAATTGATCCCTTGTGTCCTAGGACATTGGGAGAGGGAGGCAAGAGTCAGGATTCATGGCTGACATTCAACAGAGGAGTTATTATTGGATGGAAAGTGAAGTGCATTGGTATGTTAGCTTTGAGACTGTGTACTTCTGCAAACTTTCATCTGCAACTACAGAAAGTGTTCTGTATGTTCTTTGTTCTGAAGAAGCTGGTAAATAAAGATGAAAGCACTAAGCAACACATTGCCATTTTTGTGGTTCCTGTGACACTGCTTTTGAACGTTTTATAAGTTTACATTTTAGTAACTGTCATTACTGTTTTTGGTTCTGCTGAGAACCAGGGTTCTGCCCCACCAGGGGCAGCAATATCCTAGACCTGGTCATCACCAACATGGGTGACCGGTGTTCCACACCAGAGGTCAGCTCCTCGTTGGTCAGATCCAACCACAAGCTAATCACCTTAGACATCTACATCCTGCTCCCCCCCCAATTAGGAAAACAACCATAAAAAATTTCTCCAAAGCCAACTTCACACTTCTTAAGACAGAAGTGTCAAACTTCACGACACCCATGCAAATGGACAATACAGGTATGACTGCTGAATCCTACACAAATGCACTTTATAAGCACTTACACGAGTGCATGGATTGTGCTATCCCCTAACAGAACCAAGATGCTATCCTCCAAAAAAAGGAAGCCAATCTGGTGGTCTACTGCCATAAACAAACTCTACACCAGAAGAAAGAAACTGTTGCAAAAAAGAGTAAAATCCCACGATTGGAGGAACTCCCTGGTCAGCCTCAGTATGTTTTTTAATTAGTTGATTAAGAATTTATATATACTGTTAGCCAAAAAGGCAGCCATTTGTTCTTGAATCAGTATGAAGCTGAGATCCCTCATAAAATCCTCCAAAGCTAGTTATGAAAACAAAATTGCCACTGATTCTAAAGACAACCACAAAGCATTCTATAGCTATGTCAAGAATCTCAATGGCAACACTCAGATCTGCTCTGAGTTACAGGACAATGACACTAAATATACAGAACCAACTGATATTGCCAACATCCTGGCAGATAGGTTCAGTGCTAACTTTACCCCCCTCTCACCCTCTAAAGGGCCCATCTTTATACCGGAAGAATGAAAAGTTCCTGTAATCACGGCTGCAGAGGTAAAAACCTCACTCTCCAAAGCCAAGAACACAGCATCCTTAGGACCTGACAACATCCCAGGATGCCTTCTACATGAACTACAGAATGAACTGGCACCCTACCTAAGTACTATGTTCAATCATAGCCTCACCTCAGGCTTTGTGCCCATTGAATGGCACACAGTGACAGTTATCCCACTCCACAAAGGGGGGGGGGCACAACAGACCCCGAGAACTACCGCCCCATTAGCCTGATGGGTTGGGAGGGTGGCCTAATGGTTAAGGTGTTTGCCTTACAAACACAAGGTGCAGGGTTTGAGTCTCACAAGGGATAATTGGCTGGGCTTACAATGGCTCGCAAGGGCAGTTAGCCTAGTACTAACCTATGAACCATAAACCCATGAACGAGCCTCATCTGCAAGGCCATGGAACGTATCATCATGGAACTCATAAACATAGACATTGGAGATCTCCAAACTCTGGACCCCACACAGTTTGGGTTTGTAAAAGGCAGATCATGTCTCCTGAACCTGATAGACTTCTTTGTAGTAGTCACCAAAGCCATAGATGAGGGTAAGGTGGTTCACACAGCCAATCTAGATCTCGCCAAGGCATTCAACACCATCCCCCACTCTGGAATTATAGATAAACTCACTAAACTAGGTATAAATCCCTATGTCACAAGATGGGTTGCCAACTGGCTTACTGACAGAACCCACACCGTGAAAGTAGCAGACTCCAAATCAGACTTCAGACCAGTGACAAGTGGAGTACCACAGGGTTCAGTCCTGGGTCCTCTCCTGTTTGGTATCTACTTCTCTGAAGTACAGGCTAGCACAGAAGGTCTTTGGCTAACTAAATTTGCAGATGACTGCAAACTAGGAGCCATAATCGAAACTCCTAACGATGTGGACATCCTACAAAAGGGCCTCACTGAGACAGATGCCTGGTGTCAAAGACATGGTCTCAAGCTCAATGTCAAAAAGTGCATTGTCATCCCCTTTGGTAAAAACTCTGTACCCATGAACTACCACATGGGCAGTAGTCTACTTAACACCAAAAGTGTGATAAGAGACCTTGGGACACAGGTGGACAGTAGTCTCTCCTTTGATAATCACATCACCACAGTGGTCAGGAAATCCTTCTATGTGGCACATCTCTTCACAAAAGGTTTCTCATCCAGGAAAAAAAGAGGTCATTGTTCCCCTCTACTCATCACTCATTAGACCCATTATAGAGTACAACACCCCTTTTGGTATGTACCTCACAAGACATCTACAACAACTGGAAAGGCTGCAAAAATACCTCACAAAGAGGATTACTGGCCTCAAGCAGATGCCTTACGCAGACCGTCTCAAAAAACTCCAGCTTTACTCTGTCGCATATCGCCTACTCAGAGGCGATCTCTGCCTAACATACAAAGCTATGTCAAACCCTGAGCTGTTGGACATGCTCCACTTAAAGAAATCCCAATCCCTAAGAGCTACAGGCTCTAGGGACCTAAACCTTGTCACCACAATAAACAGAACATGCTGGAGGGATAGATTCCTGTCCCAGAGACTTCCCATACTCTGGAACAGACTACCTATCTATGTCAAACAGAGCTCCTCATTAACACTCTTCAAGAAAAATCTTGATGATTGGATGGGTAATAGGAAATTCACCCTGGGGATCACTTCTGTGGTTCTGTTTGACAGGGGCACAGGAAAATAATTTTCTTGGGTGGTGAAAGCCAGGGTACCTTTTTGGCTAGGCTTGTATAGGCCCTAGGGCCAATAGCCTAGTACCTATCTATGAACCTACCTATGAACCTATGAACAGCATATATCAAGATTGGTAAAGAGTTAGAAGTATTGGACTCCCACACACCTTAAGCATTATTTCCCGTTAACAAGACATGAACTTTCTAAACCCACTCTCCAAAAACAAAACATTGTTCTACAATGGGATTCTGAAATCTGCTGGAAGGCAGAAATATTGTATCATATAAAACTGTTAAATCTTCATGTCAAGTGCTGTGTATGTGTGTGTGTGTGTGTGTGTGTGTGTGTGTGTGTGTGTGTGTGTGTGTGTTAGAGGGTGCGTGCATGTATGCATGTATGTATGTGTGTGTGTGTGTGTGTGTGTGTGTGTGTGTGTGTGTGTGTGTGTGTGTGTGTATGTGTGTGTACTTGTGTGCTTTCATGTAGTGCTTCACACTGTTCTGGTGGTGCTCAAGAGCTTTTTTGTTATATTTATATGGCTGAGAGGCATTTTTGTTGTAATTTTTACCTCCCTACATGCCTAATGCCTTGGCCAAGCATGTTGTCCTTCATGGATCTTCACACTCTTTTAAATTTATGGTGATGCAGCTTATTAGTCCCAGTGAGTGAAGGAGTGATTTGGTGAATAAATCTGAGACATCAGAAAGTAAATGGATTATTTATTGTGGCAAGGGGCTTAATGATAAAGTTCCCTTGAAACTGATTTTAGCTGCTAGGAGTTTGAAGTAAATTAGTTATGTGTATAATAATGTATATTTTATTTGTTTATGATGTCATATTATTATTTTTTCACTGGTTACTTGTTTTTAAATGACTGGTTTATGGATAGCTTATAGTGACTATTTCTTTAAACGGTATTCATCTAATTGTGATGTAAGCTGATGTTTTAATGACTGTGAAGTTTTTTATTGGACTATGCCATTTAATTGTACTTATTTAAATGTTGGTTTTATTGAGCTTTTAAAGTCTGAAGAAGCAGTGTTGTGGTACTGTGAAAGCGCTTACTACAGTAAAGTGTCTGCGGATCTATTTATTTATTTTATTATTTGGATTTGTTCTCCTTGGTGTGACCATTCATCTGAGAGCCTGGATTTTTTAGCATGTACAGTTCATCTATGTCCATTGTGAAGCACGTATAACTACAATGGCAGTATGGTGCAGTATACCATTTTATCGATTCTATGAACTGTGAGCCTAAAAAGAATAGACCATTTATTAGACATTTGTTCTTTAGAGGGGCACAAGCTCCAGAAGAAACATATTCATGCTGAGTCATTTAAGATAATTTTGGCAAATGGAAAAAAGTGAAAACTGTTTACTGAAACCACCGACAAACAACTCAACAATTTTGTTTTTGCAGGAGGGCAAGCCCCTTCTGCACCTCCCATGTGGGAGGGGCACCTCACACCCCCTGGACTTGCATATACCAACTCCAAGGTTGCACAATAGTGGCGACAAAAACAAACTCCACTGTGTGTCCCTTCCTTGGAAGGTTGGGTGCCGAGCTGGCAACTTGACACTGTAAAACTCTACTGCCAATCATGAGCGGACAGGTGATCCACTGTGACGACCCCTAACTGGGAAAAGCCGAAAAAAGAAGAAGAAAAAGACTGTCATAGAATTTAATTATAGTAAATAGCACTTGCTCTTTTTGCATTCAGTGAAATTAAGTTTGACTTTACAACATGCTCCCTACAGAAACTAGAACTTCTTATCACTAATCAAAAGCTGTGGACGTGTGCAGAGTAATTGAAATTTCCTGCACAGTGTTAAAAGACTTAACTAAGGACACAGATGTGTAAAAGATAAAATATTAACCAAATGAAAATTAAAAATGAGAAATAATGCAAGAAAGTGTTGTAAAAGCAATGGATATTGAAACGGGAACTGTAAGTTGAAGCACTGTAACCAAATTGAAGACCAGGGAAAACTTTGAGCAGCTAAAATTCAAGCCTCGTGTACTGCTTAAAGTTTGTAGAATCAGTCTAGAAAATTGCATTTTGTCTAGAAGTAAAAAAGGAAAGACAGGTGTGTTCAAAAGAATGTACATGTCGTTAAACAGGAATGTGCAAATGAAAAGTGCTTACAAACAGCTCCAATAGATACCAGCAAAGACAAAAACTCTGATACAGTGAAGTCGGAAAAATGCCACACAGGCACTAAGAATGTAACTGAGACTGTTGGCAAAAAATTTTAAAAATAAACAAGCAAAATATTGATTTTAAATTAGAAACAAAAACATAGTATAATATTTTCACTTTCTTCTGACATATGATGCCACTGGTACAAAAGCCACTGATAGAAACATAAAAATATGACCTACAATATTATATTTCAAATCATAGCAATTAATGAAGGTAATTACCTGTAGGAGTTTGGGCCACTGGCTAATATTTTGGGTTGTTTAGCTTGTGAGAAGCAAGGAATGGTAAAAGAAATTCACAATGTAAAACCAAAAGTGCACGTGAACAGAAGTAGTCACACAGTTGCAGAGGCATCTTAAGCATTGTGTAGTCATTGTAATGAAATTATGTATTACTATGCTGATTTATTCATAAGCTTAGGATGCCTGCCAAAAGACTATCATAGGTTCATAGGTTGATACTAGGCTATCTGCCCTAGGGCATTTATAAGCCTAGCCAGAGTGTGTTTGGCTTTCGCCACCCTTTTAGATTAGTTGTCTGTGCCTCTGTATAGTAGGTCACAGAAGATAGCCCTTTTAAGGTTAGTTTACTGTGCCTCTGTCTAGTAGGGACACAGAAGAGATCCCAGGGGTAAACCTACGATCTCCCATCCACTCGTCAAGATTTCTCTTGAAGAGGGTCATTGAGGGGCTCTGCCTAACATGGATTGGGATTTTGTTCCAGAGTGAGGGGGGCCTCTGGGATATGAATCTGTCCCTCCAGCATGTCCTATTTATTTCTGTGCTGAGGTTTAAGTCCCTGGATCATGTAGCTCTAAGGGATTTGGATTTCCTGAGGCGGAGCATGTCCATTAATTCTGGTTTGGACATGGCTTTATACATCAGGCACAGATTGTCTCTGAGTAGGCGGTAAGCAACTGAGTAGAGCTGGAGTTTCTTTAGCCTAACTGCATAGGGCATCTGTTTGAGTTCCTTGATCCTCTTGGTGAGGTACTTTTGGGGTCTTTCCAGTTCCTGCAGGTGTCAGGTAAGGTACATCCCAAATGGGCATTGTATTCAATTATGGGCCTGATGAGTGATGAGTAGAGGGGCACAATGACCTCTCTTGATCTAGATGTGAACCATTTCCTGATAAGGTGGGCTATATAGAAGGTCTTTCTAACCACTTTGGCAATGTGATTGTCAAAGGAGAGATTGCTATCTACTTGGGTCCCCAAATCCCTAATTACTTCTTCCGTACTTAATGGATTACCACCTATGTGGTAATTTGTGGGCACTTTGTTTTTCCCAAAGGGGATGACTATGCACTTTTTGGCATTTAGCTGGCACCAGTTATCCATCTCTGTGAGATCCTTTTGGAGGATGCTTGTGTCAGTCGGTGAGTTGATTATGGCACCCAGTTTGCAGTCATCTGCGAACTTGGTCAGCCATAGTCCTCCCATGTTAGCCTGTACCTCAGAGAAATATATACCGAACAAGAGAGGTCCCAGGACTGAGCCTTGTGGGACGCCACTTGTAACTGGTTTAGAGTCTGACATGTCTCCTGCAATTCTGACCATGTGGGTTCTATCCCTGAGCCAGTTTACAACCCATCTTGTGACATAGGGGTTGATATTTAAGCTGGTGAGCTTATTTATGATGCCCGAGTGGGGTATTGTGTCAAAGGCTTTTGTGAGGTCCAGGTAGGCTGTGTGGACAACCTTCCCTTCATCTATGGCCTTGGTGACTGTTTCAAAGAAGTCGACCAGGTTCAGGAGGCAAGATCTGCCCTTAACAAAGCCGAATTGGGTAGGATCCAGTGTTTGGAGGTTCCCAATGTCTTTGTTTATGAGTTCCATGATGATACACTCCATAGCTTTGCAGACCAGGCTAGTCAGGCTTATAGGGCGATAGTTTCCGAGGTCCATTGTGGCACCACCTTTGTGGAGTGGGACCACTGTTGCTGTACACCATTCCTTGGGTACATATCCTGTAGTAAGGCTGAAATTGAACAGTGACTTTATGTGAGGGTTCAGTTCTTCTTGGAGCTCATGTAAGACACAGCCTGGGACACCGTCCGGTCCCATTGATGCTGTGTTTTTTGCTTTGGAGAGAGCAGCTCTCACCTGTGCATCTGTGATGTCAGGGAGGCTACTCTCTGTTGGGATAGACATTTGCTCTTTTGGGGAGAAGTTTGCACTGAACCTGTCTGCCAGGATGTTGGCAATGTCTGTGGGTTCAGTGTATTTTTTGTCATTTTACACTAACTCAGAGCATATATATGGGAGTTGCCACCCAGGTTCCTGACATAACTAAAGAAGGCCTTGTGATTATCTTTAGCATCTTGTGCAATTTTTCTTTCGAAGCTGAGCTTAGATAATTTTATGAGGGATCGTAGTTTCTTGCTAGTACTGATCAGAGATGCCTTCCCTTTTTGGGATTTTGCTCTATCATGTAGTAGCTTCCTCAATTTGTTGTATAGCTTATTTATGCCTGGGGTCCACCAGACAGGTCTCCTGCCTTTGGAGGAGTGAGTCTTGGTTTTATTTGGGATAGCACGATCCATGCATTCCTGTAGGTGTCCATAGAATGCGTTTGTAAAGGATTCTGCAGTTTGGGCCGTATTTTCCACTGGTCCGGGGGCTTTGAAGGATTCCACCTCGGTTTTGAGAAGTGTGAAGTTTGCTTTTGAGAAGTTCTTCACCATGGATTCCTTGGCTGGGGGTGGGGACAGGATATGGATGTCTAGTGAGATCAATTTATGATCAGATCTTACCAATGAGGGGTATACCTCTGGTATGGAACATAGAGTCCCCATGTTGGTGATGATCAGGTCCAATATGTTTTCCCCTCTTGTGGGAGTGGTGACCAGTTGTTCCATAGCATTTGAGTTTATAAATTCTAGGAACCGTTGGGCAAGGGTGTTGGGGCTTGAGTAGTGCTCCCAGTCTATGTTTGGGTAGTTGAAGTCACCCAATATAATGGTGTTTGGAGAGACCTTCATATTCTCCAGTGTTCTCAGGAAAGCTGAGTGGGGTTCCTGAGTTTTGGAGGGTGGTCTGTAGCAGGCAACAAACTGAAAGGCAGTTTTGCCCACTGTTAGTTGCACATGGATGGTCTCCAATTCTTCTTGTAGTGCCACTAACCTAGAGGTGTGGGTATCTTTGATGAATATGGATACTCCCCCTCCTTTTGTGGTTCGGTCTGAGTTTTGGGGCCGAAAAGCATGGTATGAGGTATAACCTGGTAGGGCTGGGGTGCTCTCGGGAGCCTTGAACCAGGTTTCTGTTACTGCACAGATATCGATATTCTCCATACTGAGGAGAGCCTCGAGTGCATGCATCTTGAGGTTTAGACTTCTGGCATTGAGCAGCATTACCCTTAGTTTCTTTTTCCTTATGTTGTCTATGGAGGTGGGCTTGTCTTTTGAGCCTTGCCTAAAAAAGGCAGTATGGGGGGGCAAGAGCCTTAGCCAATATTTGAAAGCCCCAGGGGTGACAGGTGCAAGCCATCCCTAGCTAAGCAACGTGGCTTGTCGAGCATGCCATCCCAGGCTGACAGACACTGGATCCCCTTTGAATGACACCAATACTTTAGCCAATTGTTAAAATTGATAATTTTGTCTTTATACTGTGGCATCATTCTTGGTGAGGGTAAGATGCTACTCAAGGTCAGGGTCATACTGGCCTGGGCTACATGATCAGAGAGCTCCTCTATGTTTCTTTTCATGTAGTCCAGGGAGGTACGTCTCAGGTCATTCACACCAGCATGGACAATGATGGAGTCATATTTGTACTTGCTTTGGAGTGACTTGAGTGCAGGTGTTATGTGGTAGATCCTGGCATCCGACAGGCAGCTTACAGTGACCTTCTCCTTGTTCAGCCTGGTGAGTGGGACGTCAGTGTGTCTGACAATAGAGTCACCTATTACAAGTGTATTAGGTGTGTTGTTTAGCCTTAAGGGCTGTGACTGTGTGGCACACTGACTTTGTGAACTATGTGATATGTGGGTATTGTTGTGGGGTAGTGGTTGCTTGGATGTCTGCTTTGGAGGTCTCTGTTGCTTGGGCAGATTTTTATTTAGAGCCTCTGAGTATGTTTTTGTGTGTTTATGTGTTTGGTTTGCTGTTGCGATAGGTCTATGTGAGACTGGATTTGTGGTGTGTGGTTACCTTCTCCTCCTGACTGACTGCGCCAGTACTGGGTTGAGAGAGCTCAGCCTCCAGTTTGGCTATATAGTTGCATCTCTCACATATATTTGAGCTTGTTGGGAATAGGAGAGGGTGGTCTGTGTACATAAGGCAGTTGTAACATTGCCTCAAGATTCCCAGATTCACCAGCTGGACTGGAGAGTAAACCTGAAACTGACTTTTGGACATGCCAGAATAGTATAAGGAACTACTTTTTGACTGATCAAGAAGTACCAATAGGGAGCCAAGTACTTACAGGGAGTATAAGAGGGTGTAGTGCTTTAGTTTATTAGTGCTTACTTATAAGATTACTTATACGAGCAACTGCAGGGCTTTAGAATGAAAATAGAGTGCTTACCTTGAGATTTAGAACAGTTCTAAGGGAAAAAGTGAAGAGCAGACTTTGTGGAGCCGGGAATAGTTTAAACCCGTTTAAGCAGCGCTGCCCGATGCTGCGCTGTGCGCAAAATCGTGCAAAACCACACAAATATGGGTTTTAAAGCAGGGAAACTAAAAGAGTTAGGAATTGACCCAAAACAGCCAATAAGCTACTAGTTTCAGGGCTGATCACTGATGAACAGAGAAGCTTCCTCCTATCCAAGTAAGGATATAGCAACACAGGAAACTATACCACAATCCGAATTCAGCAAAACCTGAAATCTGGACTAATCTATTTCAGCAAAGCGGGAAAAGATTTTTTTTTTTTTTTTTTTTACAAAAACACAACAGAAAGAAAAGCACTGCATATAAACAGGCTAGCACTTTAGTGTGTGGCCTACAACAGTTATACAATACAAAAACAACTTAAATTGATATAAAACAAGTGCAAAAACTGTAAAAAGCAGAAGGCAAATGCAATTTAAACTTTTTAAAGCACAGATCTGTTAGAAATTTGCTGTTTAAGTGGAAAAAGGCAGTCAGAGCAAAAAAACAGAGAAAAAAAACTTAAATCTGGAAAAGTCTCTCTTGGGTCTCTCTGTTGCCTGTATCACTCTGCAGGACACCACGAGGAGCTGTGTGGAGTTGTATACATGCGCAAAACCACGCAAATGCGGGTTTTAAATCAGGGAAACTGAAAGAGATAGGAATTGACCCAAAACGGCCAATAAGCTACTAGTTTCAGGGCTGAGACCACTCCTCCCAGGACAGATAGGCTGCTCAAAGCTCCCCACTCTCACTGGTGAACAGAGAAGCTTCCTCCTATCCAAGTAAGGATATGGGCAACACAGGAAACTATACCACAGTCCGGAATTCAGCAAAACCTGAAATCTGGACTAATCTAGTTCAGCAAAGGTGGGAAAAGAGAATATTTTTTTTTCAGCGAACAGCAGAAAAACACACAGAAAGCACTGTAAATGCTATAAACAGGCTAACGCACTTTAGTATTTAGCCTACAACAGTTATACAATACAAAAACAACTTAAATTGATATAAAACAAGTGCAAAAACTGTAAAAAGCAGAAGGCAAATGCAATTTAAACTTTTTAAAGCATAGATCAGTTAGAAATTCGCTTTTTAGGTGGGAAAAGGCAGTCGGAGCAAAAAAAAAACAGAGAAAAAAATACTTAAATCTGGAAAAGTCTCTCTTGGGTCTCTCTGTTGCCTGTATCACTCTGCAGGACACCACGAGGAGCTGTGTGGAGTTGTATACATGCGCAAAACCACGCAAATGCGGGTTTTAAATCAGGGAAACTGAAAGAGATAGGAATTGACCCAAAACGGCCAATAAGCTACTAGTTTCAGAGCTGAGACCACTCCTCCAGGGACAGATAGGCTGCTCAAAGCTCCCCACTCTCACTGGTGAACAGAGAAGCTTCCTCCTATCCAAGTAAGGATATGGGCAACACAGGAAACTATACCACAGTCCGGAATTCAGCAAAACCTGAAATCTGGACTAATCTAGTTCAGCAAAGGTGGGAAAAGAGAATATATATATTTTTTTTTTTTTTCAGGAAACAGCAGAAAAACACACAGAAAGCACTGTAAATGCTACAAACAGGCTAACGCACTTTAGTGTTTAGCCTACAACAGTTATACAATACAAAAACAACTTAAATTGATATAAAACAAATGCAAAAACTGTAAAAAGCAGAAGGCAAATGCAATTTAAACATTTTAAAGCACAGATCAGTTAGAAATTCACTTTTTAGGCAGGAAAAGGCAGTCAGAGCAAAAAAAACAGAGAAAAAATACTTAAATCTGGAAAAGTCTCTCTTGGGTCTCTCTGTTGCCTGTATCACTCTGCAGGACACCACAAGGAGCTCTGCAGAGTTTTATACTGGTGCAAAACCGCGGAAATGTGGGTTTTAAATCAGGGGAAACTGAAAGAGATAGGAATTGACCCAAAATGGCCAATAAGCTACTAGTTTCAGGGCTGAGACCACTCCTCCAGGGACAGATAGGCTGCTCAAAGCTCCCCACTCTCACTGGTGAGCAGAGAAGCTTCCTCCTATCCAAGTAAGGATATGGGCAACACAGGAAACTATACCACAGTCCGGAATTCAGCAAAACCTGAAATCTTGTCTAATCTAGTTCAGCAAAGGTGGGAAAAGAGAATATTTTTTTTTTCAGGAAACAGCAGAAAAACACACAGAAAACACTGTAAATGCTATAAACAGGCTAGCGCACTTTAGTGTGTAGCCTACAACAGTTATATAATGCAAAAATGACTTAAATTGATATAAAACAAGTGCAAAAACTATAAAAAGCAAAAGGCAAATTCATGTTAAACTTTTTAAAGCACAGATCAGTTAGAAATCTGCTTTTTAGGCAGGAAAAGGCAGTCAGAGCAAAAAAAAAACAGAAAAAAAATACTTAAATCTGGAAAAGTCTCTCTTGGGTCTCTCTGTTGCCTGTATCACTCTGCAGGACACCACAAGGAGCTGTGCAGAGTTGTATACAATAACAAACTTTTTAAATCACAGATTCGCTAAAAAAACTGGCGTTTTAGGTGGAATTAGTTAAGACAGCAAGAAAAGCAGAAAAGTAATAATTAATCACTCCAAAGTCACTCTTTTGTCTCTCTGCTGCTGTAGACTCTGCAGAACACCTGGAAGGCACTTGCTGAGCGGAATACAAGTGTAAAAACTGTGCAAATCATAAATAAATCATAATGTTGTGTCAGTGAGGCATGTTAGGAGAAGAACACTGTAATAACTGAATGGAAAGCTCCTATGTTATTAAAAAGATGTTGGAGTGAACAGACTGATTCATTTAAAAGCAATTTCTTCCATGGAGTCACGTGAGTATAGGTGTTCTAGTCCAAAGAAACCACATTATTATTTTAAATCTTGTGAAACAATCAAATGCACAGACACAAGTGCATGTATGATTACTGCAATAATGTCTATATTCATTACACAGGAGATATCTAATGCTGTTCTGTCTGAAAATGGTCTGCAGTTCAAAGCCTGGAACTTGGACAAGTTGTATGTGAGTAACAGATTCACTTCAGAAGCTCAAAATACTGAAATCTAGAATTTCAGTATCTCGAGCCTAAGAAGCCGAATCCACAGAACGACGAAAGTTCAGAAGCATGAAATTCAAAACCTCGAATACCGGAGGTTTTGAATTTCACGCTTCTAAACTTCTGCTGTGGTCATGTCTTCAGGTAAGTATCTGTGTGTTAAGGGGTTTGGGTAGGGGCTGCGGTGTGTGTCAGTATGTTTTGTTGCTGTGATGTATGTGTGCGAGGAGAATGTAGCTTGTGTGGTGGTGATTTGTGTGTGTTTGTATGTAGTGCAACCTCGAAATGAGAATATTTAAGTAAGGGGGGTGTGGGTGCCCCCCATATGGGGGCGTGCAGGGGAGCTTGCCCCCCTTCTTTTCATGTAGTAGACAGATTGTGTGTGTGTGTGTGTGTGTGTGTGTGTGTGTGTGTGTGTGTGTGTGTGTGTGTGTGTGTGTGTGTGTAGTACTACCGCAAAATTCAAAACCTCTGGTATTCAAGATTTTGAATTTCATGTTTTTCAGTTTTCGTTGTTGTGTGGATTCGGCTTCTTGGGCTCGAGATACTGAAATTCGAGATTTCAGTATTTCAAGCTTCTGAATTGAATCCGAGTAACAGTTAAAACACAAAATCCAAGAAGCTCCAAAACCAAAACAAATTCAAGGCAGAAGGTTGCGAGCAGCAACTGTTTTATTTGGTAAAACCACTTAAAAACAAAACAAATTAAAATCAAAACAAGTAAAAAAAAATGTTATATATATTAAGCACTTTATTGGAACTTCATCAGAATTTAAAAACAGTTAAGTTACAAAACTTTTTTATACACACATCCATGAGCAATGAGAACAATTCCTTTGATATTTCAAGAAGGAGTATCTCCAACCATTCTTAGGCAAAGTAGTATCACAGTGCCATCTAGTTTTCGGAAGATTTAAGTGCACATCATCGTGACAGTGCAATCTTGCAAGCCAGCTAAAAAACTGTAAACATTTTGTATTGAACAGATTATGTTTTTGTATATATTAGTTTCTGTGAAAGATCTTAGATAAAAAAAATAAATAAAAATAAAAATCACATTAAAATGAGAACTTAAAATTGTATACATCAAAATCACTCCAAAAAACCTAGTACCTAAAAATAACTCAACATTCAATGCATGCAATGAAATGGTAAAACATATATTAAAACCACTTGTAATGGGGAATAGGGCCTTCAATTAAAGAGTATATAAAATGTATGTCATACATCATTTCCTTGAAGGGGCTTGAATAGGAGAAAAAAATGTGTGTCAAATATAAAGTTCACATAAATAACTTTATTATATAAAAGGGTAATTAAAGTGCGAACCTGTAGCAAAGGGGCCAGACGTATTATTGTACTATTCACCCCACCTCTGTTTCATTACCCAGTCTATGCTTCCAATTTCATCAGGGGTGCAATGGAACAAGACTCATTAAGATCAGGCCAACCATGGGCATTCAAAGTCAGTTGCCAATATAATTCCCTTAGTTCCAATAACTGTACCCACAGATCTCCCCTCATTCCCTCCTTTAATCCCTCTATAACTACAAACTTTCGTTGTCCAAAACATGTCTTGCCAAGGCATTGTTGGGGTTCCTTTTGTTGATCTTATATTGGTGTTCATAAATTCTTTCCTTCAACCTATGCTTAGTTTTACCTATGTAAAAACATGGGTACTGTTGGCATAATGCTGCGTAGATCACCTTCCTAGATTTACAGTCAAAATTTGACCCAACTTTGAATTCATTGCCTTTACTAAGAAACCTGCCACACATTAGAATGAATTTGCATTGGGAACAGAATCCACATTTTTTCATACGACATAGCCAGTGCATGTTTTCTTTAGATGTGTGTTCCAAAATTTCCTTCAGGTTCCTATCTCTTCTAAATGTAAAACCAGGTTTGTGTCCTATCTTCTCACTCAAAGTGGTATTTTCACAAATAATTGCCCAGTTTTTTTCAATAACCTGTTTAAGTGTTCTGTGGTCCATATTACATATGACATCAACCTTTATGAGGATCTGCTAGATCTGGTGTTAAACAACAACTTTTTTTTGTTTCTTTAACAGTGCTTTTTATCTTCAGAAAACTGGGGTAGCTTAGGATTCCCCTTGTGGTGGAACGTTTGCCAATATAATGATGGCCCAGTGGGAGTACCAGTACATTTTAAATCATCCAGAGTACAAGGATAGACTTAAGATTTGCACACGTTACCTGGATGACATTTTTTATTTTATGGAGGGGTGGGGAAGAAGGAATTGAGGCTTTTTTAACATACATCAACAACACTAGTAAATTTTGAAATTTACGTATGAATTCGATATGAGAAAATATCTTACCTGCATGTCCTCCTCGGTAAGGACAGGAATAACCACAGATTTATAGCTACGATTTTTAGAAAACCAACTTATTGAAATTCCTTTCTCCATTTTGACAGCTACCATCCCTTTCATCCGATGAAATCTGTGGTGAAAGGGCAATTAGTTAGAGCTGCTAGAATGATAACCACATATGAGGACTTCCACAATGAATGTGAACTTTTACTGGGTATGTTCCCTAAAAGAGGTTACCCTGAAGGACTGCTAGAGGAACTTAAGTTGGAGGTTATAAGAAAAAGAAATACCAGATGGTATAAACCTATCTTAGGAGGGTCAATACATTTTATAATACAAAATATAGGGGCTGAAGTGGAGGAAGAAGTAACTGGGGATTTGATCAGACCTCATTACTCCATGAATTCATAACTACCTTTAATATGGACCACAGAACACTTAAACAGGCTACTGAAAAAAATTGGGTGATTATTTGTGAAAATAACTCTTTGAGAGAGAAATTAGGACACAGACCAGGTTTTACATTTAGAAGAGATAGGAACCTGAAGGAAATTTTGGAACACACGTCTAAAGAAAACATGCACCAGGTATACTGTATGAAGAAATGTGGGTTCTGTTCCCAATGTAAATTCATTCTAATGTGTGACAGGTTTCTTATCAAAGGCAATGAATTCAAAGTTAGGTCAAATTTTGACTTTAATTCTAGAAGGGTGGTCTATGTGGCATTATGCCAACAGTGCCCATGTTTTTACATAGGTAAAACTGAGCATAGGTTGAAGGAAAGAATTTACAAACACGAATATAACATCAACAAAAGGAACCCCAACAATGCCTTGGCAAGACATGTTTTGGACAATGAAACTCACACATTTAAGTTTGTAGTTATAGAAGGATTAAAGGAGGGAATGAGGGGAGGTCCACGGGTACAGTTATTGGAACTAAGGGAATTATATTGACAACTGACTTTGAATGCCCATGGTTGGCCTGGTCTTAACGAATCTTGCTCCATTGCTCCCCTTTTGAAATTTAAAGCACTGACTAGGTAATGAAACAGAGGTAGGGGTGAATGGTGCAATAGTACCTCTGGCCCCTTTGCTATGGGTCCGCACTTTAAGTACCCTTTTTTACATAATAAAGCTATTTATGTGAACTTTATATTTAACACACATTTTTCTCCTATTCAAGCCCCTTCAAGAACTTCTCATTTTAATGTGATTTTTATTTTTATTTTTTTATTTATTTTTTGTCTAAGATCTTTCACAGAAACTAGTATATACAGAAACATAATCTGTTCAATACAAAAAGTTTACAGTTTTTAGCTGGCTTGCAAGATTACACACTGTCAAGATGAAGTGCACTTAACTCTTCTGAACACTAGATGGCACTTTGATATTCCTTTGCCTAAGAATGGTTGGAAACACTCCCTCTTGAAACATCAAAGGAATTGTTGTTGCTCATGGATGTGTGTATAAAAATTTTGTAACTTAACTGTTTTTATATTCTGATGAAGTTCCAATAAGAGATGAAAGTGCTTAATATAGTATATGATTTTTTTTTGTATTGAAGTGGTTTTACCAAATAAAACAGTTGCTGCTTGCAACCTTCTGCCTTGGATTTTTTTGAGTAACAGTTAAAGTATGTCACAACAAGTCCATTAGATTGCAATAAACAGAGAATGTGGACAGAACTACCCAACCATGAAAAATCTCTTAAGAATAAACTGTAGAAAATGCTATAAGAATTGTCATCTCAGTTTTGAAATACAGGAGTACTCATTGTCAGGGACTCATAGGTTCACAGGTTCATAAGTTGGTACTAGACTATCGGCCCTATGGCCTATACAAGCCTAGCCATAACAATTCCCTGGATATTTCTTCCCACAATATTTTCTTCCCTGGACCCCTGTCTAGCAGGGCGACTGACATGATCCCCGGGGAGAATTTCCTATCTCCCATCCAATCGTCAAGATTCCTTTTGAAGAGGGCCAAGGAGGCGCTCTGCTTGACATGTATGGGCAGTCTATTCCAGAGTATGGGGAGTCACTGGGTCAGGAACCTATCTCTCCGGCATGTTTTGTTCATTGTGATGACAAGATTTAGATTCCTGGAGCGTGTGGCTCTGAGGGATTGGGATTCCTTTAAGTGGAGCATGTCCAACAGCTCAGGGTTTGACATGGCCTTGTATGTTAAGCAGAGATTGCCTCTGAGTAGACGATATGCCACAGAGTATAGCCTGAGTTTTTTTAGATGGTCAGCATAGGGCATCTGCTTTAGGCCTGTGATTATTTTAGTGAGGTATTTCTACGGCCTTTCCAGCTGTTGCAGATGTCTTGTGAGGTACATACCAAACAGGGCATTGTACTCTATAATGGGTCTAATGAGGGATGAGTACAGAATCTGTCACTTTACCAGCTTAATTACTAATGAGTAGAAGACTGGGAAAATATTGGAAAGAAATCAGTAGAGATAGAAATCTTAATATGACAAAAAGTGCAGGAGAGTAAAACATTGGCATATAATAGAGAAAATGCAAAAGTCATAGGAGAGTTTGCATCTTAAAGCTAAAATATTTGGTAAAGTAGTTGAAACAAGATCCTATATTATTTATAGAGAATCTAAAAAGTATATAGCAGGAGTTACAAACACCTGTGGAAGACCAACACAAATTAGTATCCAGAACTATAAAAAGTTGCAAAGAGAGATTTTTCGTCTTCGTCAAGTCCAAGAAAAGCTCTGGTGCAGTTAAGAACGGTTTCTAAAAGAAGACCAGATGTCCAGAAGATCAGTTCTGGTTTGATGCTAAAAATCCCATGATGTGCTTAGTATAGAGTGAAGGTTAATGAAATGATCTGTGTAACATAATATATGTTACCTTATAGAATATATACTGTATAAACAGGATATAGCCTACAGGATATATGTGATTAAAATGCTAAGTATCTTGTTATAGAAAACTGCATGTAATGTGATAACTAGATTTTCAGCACGGGTTACTCTGAGTCTAGATTTCATGTAGGTTAAATAACATGCTTGGTGTCTCTGTTTTACATGTTCACCATCCTGTCAAACACTCACAAATGTCACTGTATAATATTGAAATAGCATATTGCAAAACATGTAGGTGCAGTAGCTACAACTGTCATGGCATTCTGTGTAAACTCATGTACGACTGCATCTTTCAGTCTGTGTAAGAAATGATCCCCATTTATAACTGAAGACTGACAGCAGTAAACTCAGTCATGTATCATGGTGGTATAATATGTGTTCTCATGCGATATTCATTGTTGTATTACATGATTAATATCTTTATATACTGAACCTTACCCAACTTTGAAGTAATCTGCACTTGTTATTTTTTAACATACAGAATGGTATGTAATTCATAGATATGTAACTGAGCTTCATTGCAAAACACAGACGACACAATCAGCCGTTCCTGTTTTACTCTGGTGAACCTGTCCCACATGGACTATCATATTTTATTTATGGATTGTGTTGAATTGATCTTATTCCATTTCAGTTTTTCTGAACCATTTCTAACGGCTGTCAGCACAGAGGAAATGTGAGCACTGTAAGAATGCTACTTAACAATCATTGCCCATCTTAGCTGTCTTTCCTGTCTTAAGGCAGGGACATAAAGTGTAGAAGAAAACAGAAGTCTGATCTCTCATCACTCAGGAGAGATCATATCTAGTGATCTATGAGCTACTGTTCCTTACTTTATCCAAGCCAGCCTAGCTCATCTTTACTTGAGATATGTATACTTATCATTTAATTTGCAGGCATACCATCTAGCTAGTTTATAGTCGCATATTTTCCACGTGTGTAATCATGTCTTTGTGGGTAGTCTGTGTCTATCAAAATATTTGCTTCATTTTTTCCTGACAGCCTAGCCTTCTCTGTCTTTGCTAGACCTAAAAAGTATTTTCTATTGCTTAAGATTAAAAAATCTTCTAGACAGTGATTTTCCAAATGAATATGTCCGAATGGCTCAGTTAAAGGTATTACAAGCTTTCCATTTCTGTCTTTTACTTACCTGTTTACCAGGTAAGCTTACAAGAAACAGATACCATTTTTAACTGTAACCAAAAAGCATATTTTGACTAATGTAGCATATGTAACTGCCCTAGATATTTGATTTCAGACTGTAGTAACTCTAACATAAAATGTCACACATTTAATCTTGTGTTTATTGTTGTCAATATAAAACAAAAAATATTGTTATGAATATTAATGTAGTAACCATGATATGCTAAGTTGAAGGTGGCACCAATACTGTATGCTGCTGACAGGTTTTATTCAAGAAAGTTGGATATCAATAGTCATAGAATACATACATAAAAGCAGTGATAGAAATTATCCTACCACCTACTGACCCATTAGTCTTAACTAGTATTCTGGGGAAAATGAAAAGGTTTTGTTAAAACTACTTTGAGAGAACCGTGTTGTTGATATTAGCCTGTATGGGTTTATTATTGGAAGATCTTGCATGTCAAACATAATCCAATGTAGACTCCATAAAAGATCAGTGGATACCACTTATTTTTACATAAAGATGACCTTCTATGTAATCCCACCCAGTGTTTAATCAACCAACTTATAAACTAAAACATCAGCCCGCACATCAGTTAATGAACTAAATGTTGATTTTTAAACCATACTTTTATGGTTAAAGTGGAAAGAAAAATCTTATTTATGTATAATTTCCTGTGGACTTGTGGACAGGGTTCCAGGGTTCTATATTAGGTAATTCCTTTTTAATCTTTGTATGGCCACAGTTACAGCCATACCGTCAGTATTATATCTACAACATTGCTTTCCCAGTAGCCTCTGTAACCAGATGACATGGTGAAATGGGCTAACAAGAATATAGTTGTGTTCAATAACAGTAAATGTGTACATTGGTAAAAGAGATTTGGAATATCCTCACACAACAAACTGCAATATCCTGATTTCATTTGATCGCGTCAAGGACTTGAGGATTGTTATATCATGGGACTTAGGATTTGATGCCCATATCCAACAAATTTGTAAAAAAGACTTTCTTCAATGAAACTGGTCTGGTGTGCCATATCAAGGCCTACAGTGCCTTACTATCTATTTATGCAGCTCTACCTCGGTCAGTAACTGAGTACAGGACATCATTTTGTAGGTTTTCTAGGGGAAAGTTAACAGAATGTGAACCACATGCTTACATTCACTACAAATATAGTGGGTTTTTAGTCATCACACCTCTGTCCACTGTAGATCTACAGATTGTTGAAGGGAGATATGATCAATGTTTATAAGGCTTCTTAAAGTAATGCTGTTGGAGCCATCTTAGCATACTATCATCACTTCCGTAACACATGTAACTACGGTTTCTTGTTTCATATCGACAGCACCAGGAACAAAATTAAATGAGCTGCTTTTATGTTACAGCTAATAAAATCTGGAATCAATTGCCTATGGTAATTAGATCTGCCATCTCAGTCCAAGTATTCAAAACAAGGTTAGTTGAATACTTTTGTCTTTCGCAACTTAAACTGGTAATAATTTGGTTCCAGACTCTTTAATGGCCATCTTGGACTGCGAGTGTGTTAAAAAATACAACCGTATCTTGTATACTCTGACCATGGAATATGCATTTCAAAGGGTTATAATTTTCTACCTGAATCATGTGGATTGTTTCATACAATGTCAAGATTCCTTTTCATCTTTGTCAATGGATAACAATCTCTGCTGACTTTAACACATTTTCATCCAAATCACAACTGAATAGTGCCTTGTCATAAATGCTATAATGTTAATAACTACTTGCTAATAAATTCCCTCTCCGTATTGTGCTGGTTATTTATTCTTTTCATAGAGACTTATAGAAGAAACATCATTATGCATGCAGTTATGCACTCATAATTGCTGTAAGGCAGTTGTAACATTTCTGAGGTCAATAACAATTTGTTGCATGTGCTTTGATTCTGCAGTTACTGTGCTGATTAGTATGATAATTTTACTTTGTCCGGACAGAAAATTAACACTGTTGTACAGCAGCATTAAGTGGTACAGATTACAGAGTTTTAAAGATTTCAGCTTCTTTTGGGGAACCTAATCAGCATTCAGATACAGAACAGCTTGAAGTGGATATGTATATAAGCAGTTCTTTTCAGGTATAGTCAGTTCTGCATGTCTTCTGGAGTCTTACCACATAGCAGCATATTATGTAAGACTGATGTCTGAAGGTACAGTATTGAGTTTTAGTTCTGCTGTGAGAATATTGATACAGCTCAACAACTGGGTCTACAATAAATGCAATTTCTACTTACAAATATGTTAACAAGTGCAAACACAACATTTTTGACTTCAGGTTTTTATGTTTATACTGTGACAATGTCTTGCATATAACTGTACATAAACAATATATATAAAATACTGTCAGACGTATACTACCCTTTTGTGGATTTCTTTTGCTATACCTTTGATGGATATCTGAAGAAGGCTGATCGTAAATAATGTCACTGTGTCTGTACCTGGACTGTTAATAGAAAATAATGCATTGGTCCCACCTGAGTGATAGGAAGAGGCATTTCTGATTAGCTGAGGCATTATATAGGTGTCTTTATTACCTGGTGGCTTTAAAGATGAACACAAAACTTTAGCTTTATAGAAATAACATTCACAGTCATTCTAATCACTTTGTTGTAAACAACTCAAAGTGTTGTTACACATCTTTGTTCATGCATTTGCATGTGAAAGAGCACGTCTTAGCAAATACACTGCATTTAGTTTGTATTAAAAGGTCATGTTAATCTACACTTATAGCAGGGATTTAACTTGACCAGTGTTTCATTTAAATGAAGTGTGGTATAAGTGACAAGTGCCTGTATAATTCCATATGAAATGTGAATGAACTTAAGTTCTCTAGATAATGTCAGTGTGTGTGTGTGTGTGTATGTGTGTGTGTATGTGTGTGTGTGTGTGTGTGTGTGTGTGTGTGTGTGTGTGTGTGTGTGTGTGTGTGTGGGTGTGTGTGGGTGTATGTATGTGTGCGTGTGTTAAAAAGACATTGCATTAAGACATGGCAGTAGTAAGTGAGAGTATTATTTCTTTACATCTGAAAACGATAAAGTGATAGCCGTATTAATTAAAATGCATCTTCACAAAACTATGCTTCAGGACAGAGCATATATAATGTCTGCCCATGTACAATATCACAAAAGCTACCTTATGTCAGTCTATGAATCTGCAGTTAGTTATCACATATTCTCATGGTATATACTACAGGAAATACATCAGCATTTGAATTATTTCTCACATTATACATCTTACAGCAGTAAATAAAAAATTCTGTATAGCAACATTTACACCTCAGAAGTAAGTTTTACAATTTACAGGTTATTTTCCTAAGCACTCTGTGCATAATGTTATCTCTTTTAGCCTTGGAGTTAAAACATCTGATATGTTTTTATGTCAGACTATATCTAAGGCATTTGTTTTCGTCTGTTAAAGGACATTAATGAATTAATATTATTTGTTAAATGATAAAGGCAGACTCATCCCGTAAGAGATGATTTTGCAGTGGCAGCCCAGGGAGAAAAGATAAAAAAACATACAGAAATTACAAAACTAGAGGCAATGTTTTATAAACAACATGGCTACATGGTAGCAATCATGACATTTCTGAGAGACAGGGAGAGTGATATGATGGATACATTGCCTGACATTTAGTAGATGTTCTGTTTTTTACATTTGTGGTAGTTAATGAGGGTATGCAGTCAACTACAACATTCTTTAGAAACGTTTACTTCTGTGATTCCTTTCACTGTAATATTAAATATGGTTTTCAAGTGTCCTGGATTACTGACACCTATTCTAAGAGAAGTTTTGGAGAAGAAAACTTTTACTGACTTCTGGAGATCTGTTTGTATATTCAGAGGATATGTATTTTTTCCTCCATTACATGTTTTTGTCTTCATTTTATTGCTGTTTCTTAGTGCTTGACACCATAATGAATAAAGGCTGTGTTCATCATCATTTCTTATCTATAAGAATGGCAAAAGTGATATCAAATATTCAGTATGTATATATATTAAATTGTATATTATGGCAGACAGTCTGCAAATAGCATATCCAAATGTTACAGCTGAAAATACGTTTTTGCTTTTAGAATAGTTGATTGAGAGAGAGAGAGAGAGAGATGGAGGTTAAGCACTAGTATACGTATCTCAGTGGAAAATGAAGTTATAATGGAATAGAATATAACTATACTAGGTAGGTGAGTAGTGCTCTGTTTTGTGTGTGTGTGTGTGTGTGTGTGTGTGTGTGTGTGTGTGTGTGTGTGTGTGTGTGTGTGTGTGTACTTAAGAGACACCATTATGATATTCTATTATAGAAAGACACATTACATAACAGTAGGAGACCTTTCAGTTAGGTAACCCCTAGCAATGCAATCACTGAAGCTCTGGCCATAATGGTACCGCATGTCATAGCTATAGTCATAAGCAGTGCCAAGAGAAAAAAAACAACTAACGTAAATTCTCTGTAATAATCAGGCAATACTGGACTGTTTGCTATTCAGTTATGTAACACATTGGTGCCTTAGAAAATGCTAGTTATCTGCTTTTAAGAAATTATTTACTGGCTGGTTATCAGGGGTTAGCCCATAGCACTGATGAAAAATTTATTCTGAATCAGTGTAGGTTCAGATAATACATTGTGACAGTACTGACAGCTGCCTAAAAGTTATACCGCAAATTCTTGTAGAAAACTTGTTGATATGTAGTCCACTTTCAGTATGATCATTGCTTAAGCTTATCTGGTGCTCTCTGTACTTAATCAACAATAATACAACAATAGTAACTAAAAATGTAAGCCAATGGTTTCCAAATTCACATTTTCAGCTTAAGAAGGTCTATGTTCAGCCATCAAATGTTCTAAACATTGAATGGCTAAACATCAAACCCAATTAAGCGAACGCTCATTCATCAAACATTCACTACATTGAGCATGTGAGGCGGGGAAAGTTACTAGCTTGCCAACACTTCCACATCTCACACATGGCAGTATTTCAAACCCATCCAGGTGGGGAGATTCACCCCCCCCCAACTATATGTACCAATTCTGAGACTGCACTACAGTGAGGAAAACTGGCTTAACATAATAGTGCTGTGTGTGAGATGGGGAAGTGTTGGCCAACTAGTTACTTTCCCTGCCTCACACATTGGATGTAGTGAATGTTAAATGAATGAATGTTCACTGATTTGGATTCTCTGTTTAGCAGTCCGATGTCTATTCCATTCGATGGCTGAACATAGACTTAACTTCAGAAATTATTCGCAAATTAAAAAAATAGGTCTTCGTACACAATGCTGATATTTTTATTCTGTGGACTAGAAAAGAATATGCAGTCACAGAAGAATTCATAGATTGATTACGTGCCAAAATCATACTTCTTAACTACAGGAGTTTCCTGCAGTATCTATAACACAAAAGTGGTTATCATTGTTCTTCTTCATAAATTGCTTAAGTCAATGTGAACCTATTCTAACAAGACAAATAATATGTGAAAAAGTTCACAGTTTTATGGACTGTGCAGCAGCAAACATGTCTAATGAGTGGGTGTTAGGAAACACAACAGAATTTAATTACTGGAAAGACTATAAAGCTACATTATTAATGGTATATCCTTAGAAATGCTTCACATTACCTTTGGTTTATTGTCAAACATGTATTTTCACTGTTGTTTTATACATAACATTGTGCACAGTAGAGATCTGAATGCCGATCATCTCTTAACCTCATAGGGCAAGAAATCTGGACAAATCCATAAATAAAAGTGGGGCAAAGGCCAAAAAATAGGGACAATTTTTAAATATTGCTCTTACAAACTTAGAAAGTTGAAAGAATAACAGGTTTTGCATTAGCATGAATTTTCTGAAGGGTATAAAGTCTGAAACTCAAATGTCTGTCATTATTTTCTAACATCAAGTCTTAAAAGATTTGCTACTAATTTGCTAGAAAAACACAATTTTATAAACAATAGAAGAAACAAAATCCTGTAGACATCACCACAGCAGAGAATGAATAAGTTCCACTTGATTAAGAAGAAAATGAGCTTTTATTGATAAAACAAATAAAATATGATGAGCGCTTTCGGCATAAACTGCCTTCTTCAGATCGTGTAATGTAAAGACCAGCAATGGTTTAAATAACATTGAAAAAACAATCATAATGAGGCTTTAGTCACTTCCTTTTTGCTTTGGTTTTTACTTCCAATCACAATGTAGCATCAGTGAACTTATTTTTATAATCATTTCATGAACAATGGGCCAACAATATAAGGCAAAAATCTGGTCATTTGTATATTTCCATGTGCTTTTTCAAATAAGGTTTAAAGTATTACACAGTGAAGCCTCTGACTTGCCATAGTCTTTTTTTTTAAACAAAAATATCTTTATTAAATTGTCATGTATGACATACATAATATTACATTTAAATAAATGAAAATAAACCATATAAATCATAGCTACACAATCTCAACTGCAAACATTATGCATTACAACTGTAGCTGCAAACATTATACATCACTTTTAATATATCCAGTCATTGTTAGTTAGCTATTACATAGCTCATTCAAAACCTGTCTTCTTTTAAACCTCGTTCCTCCTCTGCATGTGCTGATCCCACATTTCCCATTTTTCCTATGTAATTTGCTCCTACCCTTTTCTAAAGATCCCAGTTCCAGTTGTTTTATTTCTGCTACTATCTTCGCTACTTCTAGCAAAGTTGGTTTAGACTTTGATTTCATTTTCTAGTAACTGCTTTTTTTTGGCAGCCATCATAATTAGACTCAGCAAGGCCTTACTATATCTAAACAATTGTGATTCTGTATCATAGCTCAAAAAATCATTTTCTCCATACTTATTTTCCTCTACTTCTTCACTTAGTTTACTCTTTTGTATTATTCTAACATGACAATCTATACTTTTATTCTCCTTTTCCCCCTTGCACCATATTCACTTCTTCCTCCTTAGCAACTCCTTCTTCAGTATTAAATTTTATTTAATAACATTGGTAGAAAACATAATATCCACAAACCTGTTATTCTACACATCACACCACTTAACCATTCTCACAATTTCACCCCACGACACCACAGTATATTCTACATTTCTCTTACTGACTATATTCCATTACAACCCTAACCTTTCCTCCATGTCCATAATAAGGGACTACCCTGCCTGCAATCTCCATGAAACCATTTCAACTCTCATCTGTTTTACTCCTCATCTTCTTCCCTTCTCCTTTAACATCTTTTCCTTTTCATTCAACTATAATCTCCACTTAGCTACTCCATAGTCCTCTCTATTTACCATGTTATCCTTTTGCATCTTCACATCTCTGCTATTCATTTTGTGTCATCTTACTCTCACACTTTATTCACACTCACACACTACCAGCCACCCTACCTATATTTATACTAAACCCTCTTTCATATCAGATTCCTCAGATTTATTTAACATCCAACCTATCCTTTTCAAATACAAAACATCTAAGCATTCAGTTAACTTTGACATAACCTGGAATAATTTCAGATACTTAAAAAAAAAACTTTCTAATCCTAATCTTCTCTTCTCTAAAATCCCTCTTTGTGGTGACATATTTCCCAATCCTGGCCCCTTAGTCTCATCCATTCCACCATCCTCGGCCCTCAGTTCCTATACAACACCCACAAAACTCTTCCTTACTTCCATTGACATTTGTATTCTTCTAAATAAATTTACAGACCTACAAGCATGGTTATGTCACTACTCAACAGATATCTATCGCAACTATATAATTCAATGTGACACACTGCACAAAAATGGGGAGGTGTTGTAATGGTATAAAATAACTGTCACATTTTCTCACCCCTCAAAACTAACATACCAGCCTTCCAAATTGCAGAACTTCTTTTCTAATTTCTCAGTGTTAACAAACATAAGAAGCTTTGTATAGTTGACCTCTACATACAACCAGGTAATAATATTAGCTTATTAGATCATATTCTTTGCTGGATAACTATAAATATTATTACTGAAACCATTATCTTAGGCAGTGTTATCACTGACCATTTATCTGTGACATCCAGCACCCCAACTACTAGTCTTAACTTGTTTGGGTTCAAACATTTGATCTCTTCCCTTGACTCAACAAAGTGAATCATAAGAATTCTATCCTTGACTAGGTACTTATCTCTGACCCCAGCAAGTGTGCTATCTCAGAGGTACTACCTGATCCCCTTGTTGACCATCACTCTATAGTCACTAAGAGAGAAATCCTGCAACAGCTAAAAAAAATCAATGCAGAACTACCTGAAATCTTTTTACTTTTCTTCTGATATACTCAATAATCTACTAAAATTCATCAACTGGTCTCCACACAAAACTCTACCCCTAGATGAAGCTGTCAACAAATTCAAGAATATATTCATGAGTATTTAAATAACCTTGCCCTTACTAGAAATAAAATAGTAAAAACATACTCCATCCCCTTGGATGTCATTCTACAAGAATTGTCTTGCAAAAATGTGAGAAAGCATGGAAACAATGGCACAAAATTAAAAGTCCTAAAAACTTACATTTTTACAAGGAGTTACGTAACCTCAACAAAATGCAAATTAACCCAGACAAAAAAATGATTACCCTGATCCACAAGCTAATCACAAAAAAATCCAAGAAATTCTGGAGCTCAATTAAGAATTTTTTTCAACTGGCTCTCCTTTCTCACCAAATCCCTATCTGGACTTATGCTTTTCAGAAACAGCTAGAAAATTTAACACTTTCTTCATTGATATCATAGCCTCTGTTTCCTCCATCTCTCACCAACCATTTACTCTACCTAAAAACTCTATAAGTCCTGACATCCATTTCTTCAATCTCCAACCTATCTCCACATCATATGTTAAACAGTTACTAAGAAAACTTAAAACCTGTTCTCCTTCTGCTGATGATCTCCCTGCTGAGTACTTTAAGCTCATTGCTGACTCTGTAGCATCCTCAGGCTCAATTCTCATTAACAGATCTATCCAAAACTCCCATGTCCCGACCCAGTGAAAAAATTCTTAATTATTCCCTTCCATTAATGAAGTAGCTCCTTTGAAATCTCTAACTTTAGGCCAATTGCCATCATGTACTTCTTTTCTAAGAGACTGGAAAATTGTATACATAAGCAACTCCTTCAATACCTCTAACAAAATGATATCCAAACCCCAAAACAATATGGTTTCTGACCAGATGATAACAAAACTACAGTTCTCCTCAACTTTTCTGGCACTGTTATTAAGGCTAGAAACCAAGGAAAGTTTATCTTTTATGTTTTTAGACCTCTGAAAAGCCTGGTGAGAAGCAGGAAAAATTATAATAAAAAAGAAGAATGTGGTTTGAATTTGAACTATCTGGTGGTACATTTAGCATTTATGTATTTATTTTGGGTAATGAGAAAGGTAAAAGAAAAACAAAAATACGATAGGTAAGATGTTATACAAAAATATAAAATGTATGGAGAGAAAAAAATGGAAAAGAAAATGGGAATAGAAAAAAAGAACATGATAAAAAATGAAATCATGGAAGTTAAAAGTAAGTGAGGTTGATGGGAAAAAAGTATAATATGATTAAAACAATTTGGTGTAGTCATGGAGGAAATTAAAAGAAGATGAAAAAAAGGCAATCAAGACAGAAGAAAAAGGTTTGAACATTTTAATGAAACACAGGCCCCGGGATTCATGAAGCTCGGCGCAAGGCCGGCGTAAGGGCTGCGCCGGCGGTGCAGTGAATAGCCGGCGTAGTAGCGCCATATGCATATTAATGAGAGTGCACCGCAACCACAGACACGTGCGTAGTGTACGTGAGCGAGCCCAAGTAGGATGCGTCTGGAGGCGTGGCTAAGCCGGCATGCGGTGAGCAACCTAATGTGCTGACTGCCACGGTCCGCCCATAATAGTAATGGCAGCAGCCAGGGCCCGTGCAGAATGAAACGCACGTAGAGTATGCAACATAGTACCCGTCCCAACTAAACGGAGAAGCAAATACAACCCACGAAGGCTTAAGTGTACCCGTCCAAGGAGCAAAGGATACGCATGAGACCGCGTTTGTTCCGCAATGCACCGTCAGTGGTTATACTCAGAGAAGGTGTACAGCAGCATGTCAGCGCGCCGCACCGACATAGGAGTAGCGACTAAGGTCACCACCTGTCCCACTTTGCGAGGGGCAGTCCCTCTATGGGTAGTTGTGTCCCGGAAAAAATATTAAAAATGGCAAATGTGCTAAGATTGTAGGACATAATGATATCCCGTATTTAATGTAATGGTAGCATGAATTGGTTATTTCTGTAACTGAAATACCTAAATGACACAAGAAACAGAATAAGCAACCAAACTGCCACAACAATAAGCTTTTATTTAGGCAAACAAGTGAAGTTCTATGCTATATAGTGACCGTGTGTATGTGTCGGCCTGTAAACTCAGATGTGAGTCCCGGAAATATCCCACCTTGGCAACTGGAAAAGGTGGCAACCCCAGTAGCGACATGGGCATGGTCACCAGGGTTACCAGCTGTCCCAATGTGCCGTGGACAGTCCCTCATTGGACAGTTGTGTCCCTGCAAAATCGAAAAAATGGAAAATGACCTGAGATTCCCTGCCAAAAATATTCCCGCAATATACATGTAATAGTAGCATAAAACATATAATTTGTATATGAAACACATACATGGCATAAGAAACTGACTAAGGAACCCAAATGCTAACAGAATAAGCGTATATTATGGCAAACAAGTAAAGTCCTGTCAACTCCACTTACTGTGGGTATGTGTTGTCCTGCAAAATCCGATGTTCCCACAAAACATGTCCCACTATGGTCATTGGAAAAGGTGCCAACCATAATGGTCACAAGCAGTAGTGACAGTACATAGCCGGGTAGCTGTGTTGACATAACAACAGGAAGGAACCAAGATACCTTAAACACAGGCAAACATGTGCATAGCAGCATATCCCACACCCAGCAACGTCTCTGTCGCATACACTGGATGGCGTATGTTGAAGTGTAATATCCAGAAGCAGAACCCATGCATTCAGATGTAATACACAATAGCCTCATTGTAGCATGTAAGTCCCACCCATGTACACCTGTGCACCCAAACCTGCTAGCATCCGTGTGCAGCTATACACCTACACACAATGTGCATACCTGAAATGTGGTAAGATGTTTGTGTTAGGCAGTGCCACGCGGGCAAATCATTACCCACATGTCACCAACCCACCTCAGGTACAGATATGGAAATGGCTGCATGTGAATGTGTCTGCAGAATGTGAACATCCCGCATGTGGTATGTACCCGTCCACACCATATAGGTTTGCAGACGACACGGTGCACATAACTGTACACATGTGGACAAGTCGGGTTGTTGAACCACCGCATCGATGATTAGCTATGCAGAGAAGTCGAACACATATAGCGGAACACGTGCCTACCAAACAGGACGTCCTAACAGGGTGCTAAAGGCAAAGAAGGGAAGGTGGGACATCACATGTGGAGGGTAGCGTTGCGGACGGCCAAATACACGGTCAAGGTAAAGGGCGGAACAACATGCATATGGCGGATGGATGTTGTCCGAGAAATATATATAGAAACACATATGAAGTGCCAGTTTAGACTCGAAATACTATATAATGCATTGAATTGTACCGTACAATATGGCAGTAGAACTGATCATGCATGTAATTGGTGAAGCTAAGCTGTAGTGTGATGGAATTCTGACCCTGGCAGTAACCAGTGCAGCAGGTGTATGTCATTCAGCATTAGTCATCTGCTCGGTTAGAGAATAATAAATGTATGTACAGGTATATCTGTCATCCTTCCACTGAGGAGGATAGGCTTGTGAGCTCTACCTAACACAGAGTACAGCTGCTCACCAGAGAGACAAAGGAACCTAGTAGGAAATGGAGTGACGACGGATCTGAACAGTGTTGCACCCGTGACAGAGCAGAATTTACCGAAGTACATTCTAATTGACTATGTGACTGCCATGCCTGTGCTATCCTCATGGGAAAACATTTCATAAGCATTACCTTAGCACTGTTGTAGGAATACAATCTTGTGGACTATAGTGATGTAAATGCCCTGTGACTGACCACATCATTAATGTGTGCATAAGATGATAGTATACACAATGCTCATACAGCTGTAACATGTATAGAGTAAAACAAAAGTCTAAACTTGTACTGCATAGTTCTTTGCCTCCTGCTGCACAGTAGTAAAACGTTATTAATCTCAGCTTCCTGTGTTATTGACTGTCAGTTTGAAAAGACGAATGAGTGTTACAGTTTGATTTAAACAACGTAATTGACAGATGTGTATGTTCTAGCATGGGAATAGGTCAAGCCAACCATCACAATGTCCATGTGTACCACATACAAACAGCCAGTATCATGCAGTAGTAGTGCATGAAGGCATACACGACTGTGGGAATAGTACAGGACATATGGCACATGCCAAGTGCAGATGCATGACACAAACCCCAGGATGGGTGTCCCTGCAAAGAGGAACATGTGCCAACCACACCTCCCACAGATGTACCGGCAATAAAAACACATGGCAAACACACAGAAACACTACCGTCCAACACACGACTGCAATGGAGCCTGGTCAGACACCAACATGAAGCATGCACAAACAGGGACTTGTGTAATGTTTGCCTTAACACCCCCCCATAGGCCAAAGAAGAATAGAAAGAACATATGCATGTAATGTTGTGAAGGATGTGTGGTAGTCCTC
The DNA here is from genome assembly GCF_019279795.1 of Protopterus annectens. Lineage (NCBI taxonomy): Eukaryota > Metazoa > Chordata > Ceratodontiformes > Protopteridae > Protopterus > Protopterus annectens. The sequence continues at coordinate 388,650,469 of NC_056731.1, read as the reverse complement.
AGTATCACAGTGTTAGGGACACAGATACACTGTCATCAACTGTGACATATGTGCACTGTACACAGCATACCTGCATGTAATACAGAGGACAATCATGTGCCACAGAAATATACACTGGATAAAGAGGATAGGGGATAGACAAGTGTAAATGTGACAAACTATGAATATAGGTTCATAGGTCCATAGGTACAGGGTAGGCCATCGTCCCAGGTTCAGCCATAACACTACACCATAGTTAGGATGACTTTGGCAACCTTCTGTGCTTCAGATAAAATACTCATGATATTGCTGTACCTCCGTCAAGCAGTGATAATGATGTAATCCCTGGCCTATACCTGCAATTCTCCATCCAATGGACAACATACCCATGAACAAGGCTATGAAGGATCTCTGTCTCACATGTACTGTGATGTAGATCCACAGCATTGTGAGTGTCTGGGTGATATATGTGTCACTCAAACACATCCCATTAATGACCGTGACAAGGTTCATGTCACCTGCCCTAGTGGTTCTGAGGGATGCAGATACAGTAGGTGAAGCATACACATGACATATGGGTTGACATGGCCTCGTATGTCAGGCACAGGTCAACACTAAACAGCAGGTATGTGACTTAATGGGGCAGGGGTCCTACAAGTGGGGCAGCATTACACAAAATGATGTCATCCTGCATCTGTACGACAATTAACCTATGAGGGCTTCCCAGCTGCTGTAGGTGTATGGTCAGATACAGTCTGAATGGGGCAATGTAGTAAATCATAGGTGTAACACGTAATGGGTACAAGGAGACAATGACCTAGCCTGATGTAGATGTGAATCCCTGCACAAACAGGTGGGCAATGTAGAAGTCCCACAGAACCACGATAGCAACGTGTGTGTTGAATGAATGGTGACCGACAAACTCTGTCCCCTGATCCCTGGTAATCACCCCTGTGCTGAGTGGACAGCCACCTATATGCTGGACAGGGGTGACCTAGTACTTCTCGACAGGTATGATGTTGCATTACTTAGCATTTAGCTGTGGGCCATGTCCCTGACAGCAGATATGCATATCTGGGAGGCCCCTTGAAGGATATCTGTGTCAGATGTCCGTCACACTATGGCACCTGTTTTGCAGTCATCTACAAACAATGTTGCCCATAACACCCCTGTGTGTGCCTGTACCGTGGAAATGTAGATGTATGACAGGAGTGGACCCACGGAAGGGCCCCATGGAACACCACATGCGACAGGCAGTAGGTCTGACATGCTGCCAGCAAGTATGACCGTGTGGGTTGTGTCACATAGACAGTTTACAACACATTCTGTGATGCGTGTTCACATCCCAGCCAATGGGTTTTTTAACGATACCTGAGGGGGGGGATGTGGTGGAGGGCTTTGCCAGGGCGAGGTAGGGTGTATGGACTGCAACACCCTATCAATGGCCTCGGTGACTGTCCCGAAAATGTCAACCATGCTTTAAAGGCATGAACCGCCCCTGAACAAGACAAACCATGTTGGATGCAAAGTATGTATGTCCCCTATGCATTCATGTACGAGCCGCAGTATGATCCCTCCCCATGTCTTTGCAGATAGGTCTCCTCATGGTAATGGGACAGTAATAACCAGGCTCAGTGGAGGCATTGGCCCTGTGACGTGGGACTACCGTTGCCATGCGACACAACCTGGGTACCTTACCTGAGGTGAGGCTACAAAGAAATAGCTGTCCTAACTGTGGGTCTAATTCCTCAATGAGATAGTGGAGTACACAGTGGGGTCACCAGCTGGTCTCATGGATGCTATGTCCACTACCCTGGAGAGAGCATGTCCCACCTGTGTGTCACAGAACATTTGGTGACCACAAACCGCTGGTACAGACATCTCCTCATGTGTGGGGGAGGGTGTGGAGATGTCCTCACTGGACTTGTCAGCCTGTATGTTGGCAATGTGTGTATGTTGAGTAAACTCCACCTCTTTGTGAACCCAGTCAGAGCATATGTGGGAGTGACCTCCCAGGTGTTGAGCATAGCAACTGAAGGTGGTATGATTGTCAGCCAGGTCCATGTAGGTATATCTGTGGAATGTGCCCTGGACCATGGCATGACAGTGTGTAACTCTACACATATGATGACCAAGGGTGTCATACCTCACAAGGTGTCTGCTCCACCTTGTAGTAGCCACCTCCTCGTGTTGTACATCCTGTGTATGGCTGGGGTACACCACACTGGATGCTTGGCATTGGTACAATGAACCACAGTTGGGTAAGTGAATGCCTGGTTCATGCAGTCCTGTAGGTACTGGTAGATGGCAAATGTGATTGATGCAGTGGCTGCAGTACTGTCGACCACTGGCTCAGGGTCCTTAAAGGAGACCACAGTAGTGTGCAGAATTGTGTAGTCTGCCTCTGAGCAAGCAATGTGTATGGTAACTGGCAACACTCACAGCAACGGATGCCAATAGCAGAAGCCAATGTCCAAATAACATAGATTAACTTCTGCATGACAATATGTCTTATCATACATGTATTGACACGTGTCTGCTAATTACAATTGCAAATGGCGGTAAGACTGGCCTAAAGTTCCCGTGATTTACACAGTCTGGAGGTGTTGTTCCGATAATAAAGTGGCAATACCTCCCAATCGTGACCTCTGGGTATTAAAGTGGTTGTTAACCTGCAACATTGGATGTACACCATTGGGTTCTGGTGTCGGAAAACATGGTTCCTGTACCACTACACAGTATGGGTAGTCAAGCAGACATCCGCGATTGTTGAACACACAGCATCAGTGAAACCCACTGCTCACAAGGACACAGTCCGACAAGCTCTACACTTTACATATGCACAGTGGTGTCCATTGTAGGACCCAAAAATTGTCTAAAGACAAGAATGATGCCTTATTTAATCACCTCATTGAACTCATTGTCGTCACAGGTACACATATGCACCCATAGCGTGTTTAATGTTGATGATAGCTGTCCATGAAATGCAGCACAGATGCACAGAAATACCCAGGGTACCGGGTCCATAGAACTGCGTCCACATCACAGTCCGCACACATGAAGGATGTGTAATGGGTACTGTCGATTGTTGCAGTCAAGGGATTCTGGGTATGTAGACTCTGGGCTCGGTGTTGTTTCGCAGGCAATCCTTTGTCCCGCCCGTGGGAGGGATGTGTGCATAGCACCTGCCTTACTCTCCGCTAATAATGCAAACCATCCACGGAGAATGCTAAATGCAGGTGTGAAATGTGTACAGCCCTATACTAGTGTCCAGTAGGCAATTGTCATGGATGGACAACCGTATGGCCAAGATGGCACCCACAACTGCAAACCGGAAATTACACAGCAGCGGTAAGGCATAACACAGGAAATACACATAGGGACTACAGTTGACATTCCACATACAAAGTCGGACCGCCGTGCCAACACCGGCGTACACAGCACTCAATCTGCCAGCAACAGAATGAGGAGCACCCGCTACCATACAGCGGAACAGATGTGCGACCTGTGGAACACATACTAATGGCACACCCACAGCGTCAAGTAGGATATGTAAACTATGGCATTCCCACCTATGAAGACAACATGGTTAAATGAATACATAGGTGATCAACATCATTCGGTGGTGTTATGTTGAAAATACAGTGACGGATATGTCCCATTGGGATGTCTGAGGTTTATATGAAGCAGTTGCTAACCAGCATCATTGGATGTATGACATTTGTTCACAGTACTAAATCACCTGGTTACGTAGCACCATGTAGAATGGGTAGTCAAACAGACATTCGCGATTGGGGAACATACACCAGCAGTGAAAAGCACTGGCCAGGTGGACACAGTCCAGCAACATCTAACCTGACATATGCACATTGGTGTCCATTGTAGGACCCAAAAATTCCATTCATTGAATGCCTGCTAGCTTCCTGCATTACCCACGTGAACTCATTGTCGTCACCACGTCACAGGTACACATATGCACCACAAGCGTGTTCAATGTTGATGATAGCTGTCCATGAAATGCAGCACATATGCACAGAAATACCCAGGGTACCGGGTCCATAGAACTGCGTCCACATCACAGTCCCGCACACATGAAGGATGTGTAATGGGTACTGTCGATTGTTGCAGTCAAGGGATTCTGGGTATGTAGACTCTGGGCTCGGTGTTGTTTTGCAGGCAATCCTTTGTCCCGCCCCGTGGGAGGGATGTGTGCGTAGCACCTGCCTTACTCTCCGCTAATAATGCAAACCATCCACCGGAGAATGCTAAATGCTGGTGTGAAATGTGTACAGCCCTATACCAGTGTCCAGTAGGCAATTCACATGGATGGACAAGCGTATGACCAAGATGGCACCCATAACTGCAAACCCGGTGGAATTACACTGCCGCAGTAAGGCATTACACAGGTAATACACATAGGGACTACACTTGACATTCCCCATACAAAAAACACAGACAACCAGCTGAGGAAGTCCAAAGCAAAGGCGAGGTACTGTAGACACCGTCAGCGACCACTCAGAGCCCACCAGGAATTAAATGCAGTCACCATAGTTTATTGAAGCTCTTTTCGTCTGCTTCATAAGCAGACTTATTCAGAATACATACAATGCAGTCCAACCTACTACATTTAAAACCCTTAATTGGTCATTACATTAGATGTGCTAAGTATTAATTAAATGCCTTAAAGGCAAACAAGCAAACAAACTTTACTTGGGTTACAGATTCCACACAGTGAGTACATCAGACATTGCTTTGAAAGGTACATTCTTCATAGAAAAATAGAAATATATGTATATATATGAAAGAAGAACCAACATAATGTTTTCCAAATGTCTGACTGTTTAAGCTACATATATATGTTCTACGGATTGTGCCAATATATTAAAAGAACTACAGACACCTAGTAATATAAATGAACCATAATATATAGAGATAAACCGTATGATTATGACTAATGTAAAATAGACCAACGAAATGTAAAGATTCACAATGTGGTAAAGTAAATATTCATTTAGAAGGTTAGTTAAATAAATCAATTCAGACATCCTTGTCAAAATACTAACACAAGGCCAGCGAGGTGCTTGGCCTCACATGTACTGGGATGTTGTTCCACAGCATAGTGAGTGTCTGGGTGATGAATCTGTCCCACCAGCACGTTCTATTAATGACAGTGTCAAGGTGTATGTCACCTGCCCTTGTGGTTCTGAGGGATATAAATTCTTTAGGTGAAGCATAGTCATCAGATCTGGGTTCGACATGGCCTTGTATGCCAGGCACAGGTCACCTCTGGGCAAGTGGTATGCGACTGTATACAGCTGGAATTCTTTCAGTCGGTCAGCATAACACATATTCCTGAGACCCTGCATCTGTTTGTCGATGAACTGTTGGGGCCTTTCCAGCTGCTGCAGGTGTCGGGTCAGATACATTCTGAGCGGGCATTGTACCCAATCATAGGTCTAATGAGTGATGAGTACAAGGGGACAATGACCTCCCCTGATCTAGATGTGAATCCCTTCATGATGATGTGGGCAATGTTGAAGGTCTACCTAACTACGTTAACAGCGTGTGTGTCGAGCGAGCGGTTAACAACAACCCGGCTCCCCAGATCCCTGGTAACTCCCTCTGTGCTCAGTGGATTGCCACCTATATGGTAGCTAGGGGTAACCTTCTTCTTACCGAAGGGTATGACTATGCATTTCCTGGCATTTAGCTGTAGGCCATGTCTCTGGCACCACTTATCCACATCTGTGAGGCCCTCCTGAAGGATATCTGTGTCAGATGTGTGTCCGACTATGGCACCCAGTTTGCAGTCATCTGCAAACATTGTCAGCCATAACCCCGCTGTGTTTGCTTGTACTTTGGAAATGTAGATGCTGAAAAATAGTGGACCCAGGACTGAGCCCCATGGGACACCACCTGTGACTGGCTGTGAGTATGACATGGCGCCAGCAACTATGACCGTGTGGGTTCTGTGACTTAGCCAGTTTGCAACCCATATGGCGATGTATGGATTTACGTTCAAGATGATGGGTTTATCAATGATACCCGAGGGGTATTGTGTCGAAGGCCTTTGCCAGGTTGAGGTAGGCTGTATGGACTGCTTTACCCTCATCAATGGCCTTGGTGACTGATCCTACAAAGTCAAACACGTGTAAAAGGCATGATCTGACTTTGACCAAGCCAAACTGGGTTGGATCCAAAGTATGCAAGTCCCCTATGTCTTTATCTATGAGTTCCATTATGATCCTTCTCCATGGCTTTGCAGATAAGGCTTGTCAAGCTAATGGGATGGTAATAACCAGGGTCAGTGGAGGCACCATCCTTGTGAAGTGTGACTACAGTCGCCTTGTGCTACTACTTGGGTACGTATCCTGAGGTGAGGCTAAGATTAAACAGCTGTCCTAAGTGTGGGTTTAATTCCCCATAGAGTTCATGGAGTACACAGCTGGGACACCATCAGGTCCCATGGATGCTGTGTTTACTGCCTTGGTGACAGCATTTCCCACCTGTGCGTTACAGATGTTCCAGGATCTACAATTCTCTGGTATAGATATCTGTCCATGTGGGAGGAGGGGGGGAAATGTTAGCACTGAACCTGTCAGCCAGTATGTTGGCATTGTGTGTAGGTGCAGTCATCTTCACATCATTCTGAACCCAGTCTGAGCATATCTGGGAGTGTCCTCCCAGGTGTCCAACATAGCTAAAGAAGGCCTTATGATTGTCTGTTGAGTCCTTGTTAATTTCTCTGTTGAATTTCCCCTGGATGATTTCATGACAGCTTGTAGTTCTTCACATATAATGAGCAAGGGTGTGTTACCTCACAAGTATTCCGCTTTAACTTGTAGTAGCTACCTCCTGTCGTTGTAGAGCTTGTTCATGGCTGGGGTCCACCAGACTGGATGCTTGTCTTTGGTACAAAGAGTCTCAGTTTTGTATGGGATTGCCTGATCCATGCAGTCCTGTAGGTGCTGGTGGAAGGCATATGTACGTGATTCAGCGGTTTGAGGAATGTTCACCACTGGCTCAGGGGCCTTAAAGGAGACCACAGTAGTGTTCAGAAGTGTGAAATCGGCTTTTGAGAAAGGCATATGTATGGTAACCGGCACCACTGTACACATGGAACATCATAGCAATAAACCACGGGCGGATGTGGGTAATGCTGGACATACCCACGGCAGGCGTGGCGTTCCCGAGTCCGATGCCTGAGGGACCACACACATAGCCGGCCTTAGGCATAGGCCAAGTAGGCAGCCGTCTAGGGCGTTGCTCTACTCGGGGCACCTTTCCAGACTTTATTTGGTGTAGGTAGACCAGGAGGGGGTAGCGGGTGATGTGGCGGTGGCAACATGGAGTCCTTCTGCCTAGGGCACCACTTAACCTAAGGCCACTCTTCCCGTGGGTAATACAGCAGTACCCACACCCAGACGCGGGTCATTGCTAGTATGCCATATCATCTATGGCATGAAACCATATATTCCCAGACATGATGGCACTAGGGTTGCCACCTTTTCAAATGGCCAAAGTGGGACATTTTCGGTACAAACATCAGATTTTACAGGCCGACTCATACCCGCAGTCAGTACAAAGGATAGAACTTAACTTTGTTTGCCTAAATAAAAGCTTATTCTTGTAGCATTTTAGTTGCGTATTCTGTTCCTTAATACAGTTAGGTATTTTAGATACAGAATAACTGTTTTATGCAACTATTACATAAAATATAGGAAATAATTTTGTCCTAAAATCTCAGGACATTTGCCATTTTTAAGATTCTTTGTCAGGACACAACTGCCCAAAGAGGGACTGTCCCTCGCAAAGTGGGACAGGTGGTAACCCTAGATGGCACAGCATAATGCCTGTCCGCCGCCCAAACGCAGACATACGGCACCCGCGGCGGTGCGGACGTACTGTGCGAGATGTCCGTTACCAATGTCGACACTGTCTCGCTTTGTGAAACAAACTCAACATAGCGATTCAATACTAAACAGCGACGGAGAGCCCGATGTCCCCGTGGCTGAGCTGTTCAACCTGTTCCGCCATGTTAAATGTGTGTAGCAGAGCGGAACCGGCCCAAACCAAGCAACGGACATGTCTGTGGCTCAGTGAAAGCCGTCACGCAATGGTAAACCCATGTAATATTGCGACACAGGTCATACATACCGAGGGTTAGTAATGGAAATAGGTCCGTTCGACCAGACCGTGTGCAATTAGTATAACAAGATCTACAACGGGTACACCGGCCAATCAGCGCAGACGGTTATGAATAATTGGGGGGGGTGACATGGTATCATAGACACGGACAAACCGTGCCCATGTGACTCATCTAACATTCGTACACGGTCAGGGCAGTTCCGTACACTGGGCGGACAAGACCAAACACAAAGCACCACAGGAACACCCTGACAATCGAAGGCCTGTATGCGTAGGGGATATAAGCACCTGTGATCTGAACATCCCTGCGGTCACGACATATGCATCCTGGGCCATGGGCAAGAGGGAATAAGGAATGTTTAACATGCAGTACCGCACCTTTCCCAGCAGGAGAATGGATGCCTGTGACGTGCGTGAGTGCGGGGGGGGGGATATGTAAATGTAGCTAAGTACCATGGGTATGCATATTAATGACACCGAACAGCTAGCGTCTAGTGGTCACAGTAACCGGCAAGCGTGAATGCAGTCACGTTTGAATTACGACTATAGAACATATAGATGTGAGCGTAATGCGTAATCGTCCATGCTGCAAAGACTGTTACATGTATAAAGTTGTAAGTGCGTTCTGCACCGTCCGTCAAACGGATCAGAGATATGTTACCGGAATAGTCACAACTAACACACACCACGTAACCACACAGACCCAGTAAACATATATAAACAGAATACGGATATGCATGTGCGCCTGCGCGTAACCCACAATTAGGAAATGCGCGTGTGCGTGTGTGATCCACTCGAAGCAGGGAAGGTTAAGGATGTGTCCTCCACTCATTTACATTCATAATTGTAAAATATATGCTTAAATTGTACTTATTGATTCCATGCTTTGGAATCGTAATGCTACAATTATACACATTGATATAAAATATCCTGATCAACACACTACATTCTAAGGTTTACTCACAACAATTATCAACTATGTTTCAATATACTGATTGTATTGACCAATATTGTATTTATATTAACACATTGTTGTCGTATTATTGTTTCCATTAAGTAATGTATGCAACACTGATTTGTATATGTCACGTTATCATCAAGACTTGGAGCACTGTCCACTGAACTATGAGCAGGTTTATTGATTAATTGACTTTAAACTGACTCTGAAGGAAGTGTATAAGGGACGACTATGTAATGTATTTCGTACCCCGACGATGCCCCATGTTAGTAGGTGAAAGAGCTCAGTATCTTTTGACTGTGGAGTGTATCGTTTTGTCATTGTCTGTTTTGGCGATATATGTTCAATAATGTCTTTTATGAAGATGGGCAGGGGCCTTAAGGTTTGCTGTATTTCCGCTTACTGGCACGTGGATATAGATAGGCCAAGTAATACATAATATGGGTAGTCAAGCAGACATCCGCGATTGGGGAACATACAGCGGCAGTCAAAACCACTGGCCAGATGGTGATAGTCCAACACGTTCTACACTTTACATATGCACATCGGTGTCCATTGTAGGACTCCAAAAATTGTTCCGTTTGCAATATCGACCAGCTGTGATCGACTCAGACAGAGTGACAGCCGTGACTACGGCACAGCTAGACATATGCACCACCAGCGTGTTTAAGGTTGATGATAACTGTCCATGAAATGCAGGACATATGAACAGAAATCCCCAGATTGTCGTGTCCATAGAAGTCGTCCACATCCCAGTCCGCACACATGAAGGATGTGTAATGGGTACCGTGGGGGGTTGCAGCCATGGGATCCTGGGTATGCAAAAATGGGGCTCGGTGTTGTTTGGCAGATAATCCGTTGTCCGCCCGTGGGAGGGCTGTGGGTATAGCGTGCCTTAGTCCCCACTAAGGATGCAAAGCATCCACTGGGTAATGCTAAAAGCAGGTGTGAAATGTGTTCAGCCCTATATCAGTGTCCAGTAGGCAATTCCCATGGATGGACAAGTGTACGACCAAGATGGCACCTATAACTGGAAACCTGGTGGAATTACACAGCTGCGGTAAGGCATAACACAGGAAATACAGATAGGGACTACAGTAGACACTCCCCATACAAAGTCAGACCGCCGTGCGAATACCGGCGTACACAGCACTCGATATGCCAGCAACAACATGAGGATCACTCGCTTCCATACTGCGGAACAAATGGGCGACCTGTGGAACACATACTAATGGCACACTAACAACCTCAACTAGGAAGGTCAGGCGATGTTTCAACACTAAGCGTTTCCGCATATAACGAACATCCTTCAATGAATAAATAGGGTATGCATGTTCTGGCTGTTTTATATTGACAATACAGTGGCGTATATGTCCTACTGGGCCTTCTGAGGATTACTTAAAGCAGTTGCCAACCTGCAGCATTACATCAATACCATTTGGGTTAATCGTAGTAGAACATGGGTTTCGTAGCACAACATAATATGTGTAGTCAAACACACATCGCGATTGGGAACATACAGCAGCGGTCACAACCACTGGCCAGATGGACACAGTCCAACATGTTCTACATTTTACATATGCACATTTGTGTCCATTGTAGGACCCAAAAATTTGTCCTATTACAGCGCCAACCGGGTCTTGCGGAAGACCAAGATGAACTACAGCCGTGACTACGGCACAGCTACATATATGCACCGCCAGCGTGTTCAAGGTTGATGACAACTGTCCATGAAATGCGGGACATATGCACAGAAATCCACAGATTGTCGAGTCCACAGATGTCGTCCACATCCCATTCCAGCACACATGGAGGATTTGCTATGGGTACTGTCGAGGGTTGCAGCCATGGGATCGTGGGTATGCAGAAATGGGTGTTGGAGATGATTGGCAGATGATCCATTTTCCGCCCGTGGGAGGATGTGGGTACAGAACATGCGTTACCACCCACCAATACTGACAATCATCCACGGAGAATTCTACATGCAGCTGTGAAATGGGTACAGCCCTACACCAGTGTCCAGTAGGCATTTCCCAAGGATGGACAAGCGTCACGGACAAGATGGCACCCATAATAGCAAACCTGGTGGAATCACACAGCCGTAGTAAGGCATAACACAGGAAATACAGATGGAAACAACAGTAGACACACCCCATAGACATCCATCCTGCCGTGCGAATCCCGGCGTACACAGCAGCCAAGGTGCTAGCAAGTATGTGGGGATCACCCGCTTCCACTCCAGCGGAACATCACGGGCGACCTGTGGAACACATATTAATGGCACACCAACAACGTCAACTAGGAAGGTCATACTATGGTTAAACTATGGCGTTCCCACACATAAATAACATCCTTTCATGAATAAATAGGTTCTACATGTACCGGCTGTGTTATAATGACAATACAGTGGCGGATAGTTCACAATGGTACCTCTGAGGATTACTTAAAGCAGTTGCCAACCTGCAGTACTACAGTAACACCATATGGGTTAATTGTGGAAGGACACGGGTTCCGTAGCACTACATAATATGGGTAGGCAAACAGACATCCGGGACTGGGGAACATACGGCGGCAGTCAAACCCACTGGCGAATGGACACAGTCCAACATGTTCTACACTTTACAAATGCACATCGGTGTCCATTGCAGGACCCAAAATTTCTCCTTAAGTGTTGGCAACAGGCTGCGATCGTGTGACCCAGAAGAGGTGACAGCCGTGACTACGGCACAGGTAGATATATGCACCACAAGCGTCTTCAAGGGTGATGACAACCGTCCATGAAATGCAGGACATATGAATAGGACTCCCCAGGTTGCTGCGTCCATACCGTGCGTTCACATCCCATTTCCGCACACATGAAGGGTGTGCAATGGGTACTGTCGAGGTTGCAGACATGGGATCGTGGGTATGCAAAAATGGGTCTCGGTGTGGATTGGCAGATGATTCGTTGTCCGCCCGTGTGCGGGGCGTGGCCATGGCATATCGTTACTCCGCACTAATAATGCCGATCATCCACCGGAAATGCAGAATGCAGCTGTGAAATGTGTACAGCCCTATACTAGTGTCCAGTAGGCAGTTCCCATGGATGGACAAGCGTCGGCCAAGATGGCACCCATAGCTGCAAACCTGGGGGAATCCCACAGCTGTTGCAAGGCATAACCCAGGAAATACAGATAGGGACTACAGTAGACACTCCCCATACAAAGCCAGACCGCTGGGCAGATACCGGCGTACACAGCACTCAATCTGCCAGCACATAAATGGGGATCACACGCTTCCATACAGTGGAACAGATGGGTGACCTGTGTAAACATACCAATGGCACAATATCAGCGTCGGCTGGGAAAGACATACGATGGTCAAACTATGGCGTTCCCACCAATGAAAGACATCCTTCAGTGAATTAATAGGATTGATGTCAATTGACCATGGCAAACACCCAATGAACAGGAAAGACTTGCTGGCACCCTATGGCCACAAACCATGTCACACATAGGTAGATGGAACAGTCAACTGAAACATTTCGTCCACGACAGGTCGCATATGGTATCCAAAGGTTCTTCATAGACATGTATGCGCTATCACCCGTAGGCCCGTGAGACTTACACATAACATGGAAGCATCCAGGCTTTAAATATCCACCCTTACACTTCCATTTGTCACTTTCTATGCGAACAATGAACATGTAGCCACAGCATAGAAAGCACAGACGCACTGCTAACGAAACACACACATGTCAACATCTCAGAAAGCATCCTATGAACACACGTATTACATGATATTGTACTATGAAAAACAAACAAACCAGCAACCTGCGGCAAGAATAGTCCCCGTAGTTCGACACAACACAAGTCTTCTTAACATTTAAACAGTTTATTAAAACATGCAACGTTTTCGTTGTTTCCACAACTTCTGCAGAAAAAAGCAAATTCTAAAAATGTTCACAATCAACAATGTGAGTCTTAACGAGTTCTTAAATCTCACATTGTTGATTGTGAACAGTTTAAGAATTGCTTTTCGAAGAAGTTGTGAAAACAACACACACACACACGGAAGGGACGGAGGCGAACCTACGCCTATCTACATGAACTCACTACAGTATGAAGCATTTACAGAGCAGCTACCGAGTTTACTGAGCAGAGTGCTGTCAGAGGCATACTTGTAGGCTGGTGACATCACCCGCAAGACAATAGCTGGCAATAGCCAAGGTATGTGTTGCGAAGCGTCTAAAAGCATGTTCATTCGCAGAGGCAGCTGGAAACACACACACACACACACACGGAAGGGACGGGAGACGAACCTACGCCTATCTACATGAACTCACTACAGTATGAAGCATTTACAGAGCAGCTACCGAGTTTACTGAGCAGAGTGCTGTCAGAGGCATACTTGTAGGCTGGTGACATCACCCGTAAGACAATAGTTGGCAATAGCCAAGGTATGTGTTGCGAAGCGTCTAAAAGCATGTTCATTCGCAGAGGCAGCTGGAAACACACACACACACACACACACACGGAAGGGACGGGAGACGAACCTACGCCTATCTACATGAACTCACTACAGTATGAAGCATTTACAGAGCAGCTACCGAGTTTACTGAGCAGAGTGCTGTCAGAGGCATACTTGTAGGCTGGTGACATCACCCGCAAGACAATAGTTGGCAATAGCCAAGGTATGTGTTGCGAAGCGTCTAAAAGCATGTTCATTCGCAGAGGCAGCTGGAAACACACACACACACACACACACACGGAAGGGACAGGAGACGAACCTACGCCTATCTACATGGACTCACTACAGTATGAAGCATTTACAGAGCAGCTACCGAGTTTACTGAGCAGAGTGCTGTCAGAGGCATACTTGTAGGCTGGTGACATCACCCGCAAGACAATAGTTGGCAATAGCCAAGGTATGTGTTGCGAAGCGTCTAAAAGCATGTTCATTCGCAGAGGCAGCTGGAAACACACACACACACACACACACGGAAGGGACGGGAGACGAACCTAGGCCTATCTACATGAACTCACTACAGTATGAAGCATTTACAGAATGCGCTACCGAGTTTACTGAGCAGAGTGCTGTCAGAGGCATACTTGTAGGCTGGTGACATCACCCGCAAGACAATAGTTGGCAATAGCCAAGGTATGTGTTGCGAAGCGTCTAAAAGCATGTTCATTCGCAGAGGCAGCTGGAAACACACACACACACACACACACACACACACACACGGAAGGGACGGGAGACGAACCTACGCCTATCTACATGAACTCACTACAGTATGAAGCATTTACAGAGCAGCTACCGAGTTTACTGAGCAGAGTGCTGTCAGAGGCATACTTGTAGGCTGGTGACATCACCCGCAAGACAATAGTTGGCAATAGCCAAGGTATGTGTTGCGAGCGTCTAAAAGCATGTTCATTTGCAGAGGCAGCTGGAAACACACACACACACACACACACGGAAGGGACAGGAGACGAACCTACGCCTATCTACATGAACTCACTACAGTATGAAGCATTTACAGAGCAGCTACCGAGTTTACTGAGCAGAGTGCTGTCAGAGGCATACTTGTAGGCTGGTGACATCACCCGCAAGACAATAGTTGGCAATAGCCAAGGTATGTGTTGCGAAGCGTCTAAAAGCATGTTCATTCGCAGAGGCAGCTGGAAACACACACACACACACACACACACACGGAGGGGCGGAGGCGAACCTACGCCTATCTACATGAACTCACTACAGTATGAAGCATTTACAGAGCAGCTACCGAGTTTACTGAGCAGAGCGCTGTCAGAGGCATACTTGTAGGCTGGTGACATCACCCAAGACAATAGTTGGCAATAGCCAAGGTATGTGTTGCGAAGCGTCTAAAAGCATGTTCATTCGCAGAGACAGCTGGAAACACACACACACACACACACACACACACACACGGAAGGGCGGGACGAACCTCGCCTATCTACATGAACACACTACAGTATGAAGCATTTACAGAGCAGCTACCGAGTTTACTGAGCAGGCGCTGTCTGCAGGCATACCCCTTCGTGGGTGGTATCATTTGCACAGGCAATGCGCCGCATCGCGAGTTACGTCACAGTGCGCAGTCACCCAGCCCGTTACCATCCCCAGGTGGCCGTACAGTAACCGCTTACTGCTGCAGTCGGGAATACCAAGTAACTACTGATCAGTACATCACTGCCTACTGGGCATGCTCAGACACTTAGACTCGGCACAGAGCAGACATGCATACACATGGTGCGGCGGCATGGGTGGCGGAATGTGGACCGTCGTGTGTGTCCAGCCACACAACAGCAACCTGGCCCTGCCACAGCCGTGGCCGTTGCGAAGGGGATATAGGCATGCACCTGGGGTATAACTGCAGTCGGGCGCGGTGTGCACTGTGCTGTGTGTCTATCTACACAGCTGCCTACTGGGCATGCTCAGACACTTAGACTCGGCACAGAGCAGACATGCATACACATGGTGAGACGGCATGGGTGGCGGAATGTGGACCGTCGTGTGTGTCCAGCCACACAACAGCAACCCGGCCATGCCACAGACATGGCCGTTGCAGCGGGGAATATCTAGGTGCAATGAACCATGTGTAGGACTGGCCTACAGTTTGTTGCATGCTACAGACAACCCTCCCAAACACAGGATACCTGCACAGACGTCCTGAGGACACTGGTGAGTGTGCATGCTCCCACAACAGCACCGTATTGGGTGACATGAACCACCCATACATAGACTGGGAACATTACCCATGGCACAACACACTCGCCACGGTCCCAGGTGTTCTCACACCTGGCCACTGTTAAACAGCCATGCACCATACACACTAGGGGGGGATGTCTGACAGTTCTGCCCATCACACATGGTGAGGATATGCCCCACACAGGATGTACAGCCCTCAATGGTGATGCCAGACCATATAGTGGATCCACTGGTCATCCACATCCTGCACCCAACACCGGCATGGGGACCTAAGTGATGACCTCTCCACAACAAACCACACACATCATACGACCGGTGTGGTACCCTACAAGTCCTCCATGCCAGTGTTGAACACAGGCCAGACTGCCAACCGCCCTAACGAATGCCTTCTCTGAGCACCCACATGCATGTCTGCAACAGGCAAACATGATAACATCAGGACCTTGTCCACCACAGGTAGGCACATGGTGTGGTGGACCCCAGCCACTGACAAGCTGTACATCAACAGTTGGAGCTAATACATGACAGAGCAATGTCAGTACCAGGAAACCATCTCCCATTCATACCGGCGTCACCATACGGCCACACATACAATCATCCACGGCCGCTTGTGGGAGTGGTACTGCAGAGGGCACATGAGACAACCATAGGGCCTTCCCTAACTGTGGTAAGGACATGGTTGGGGGCACACAGACTTGGCCGGAAATGGTCCAGAATGGTACAACGGTCACTGCACCCACAGACATTGTCTGCAAACCAGCGGACATGTTCCATGCATACATCCACCCCAAGAGGGACATATCCATCCCACCAGAGTGTAGGCTCCGAAACATCTCATATGGCCTGGGATGGTCCCATATCTCTATGGCGGTTGACACAGCACCAATGGGCACCGATGGTGTCCCTGGCTGTGTGCTACCCATCCTCATTGAGGCCCTCAGCCCACACATGCGGCCACTGTGTCATGTTAGCCTTACTATGGGCTATGTCCCGATGGATGGCATATGGCATCTGTGGTCCCACTATGCCAGGGTAGTGCTCTTATGGACTGTAGACAGCCACACCCTATCAGCTTGACAAGCCTTGTCTGCAAAGCTGTGGGAGGTCCATACAGGTGCCCATGGATACAGACAGCGGTGTACAGCCAATACGGAACATACCCACAACAACATAGTCAAGGCGGATCCTGCCTCCCGAACCTGCTCGTCCTGTCTGGAGTGGTCACCAAGGCCATTGATGGGGATCACGGGTTTGCACACAGTACCATGACCTGGTGGGGCGTTCAGAGCACACTCCACATGGGACTCATGGAAAGGCTCGCCAGCATACATGTGGGGACATATGTCACCCGATGCTTCTCAGAAAGGTTGGAGGTCACACCACACAGGGTTGGTGTTCCTGGTGCCTTGTCACACTCATATCTGGTCTCCAGTGGAGGCCCACAGGGCTCAGTCCTGGGCCCCTGCCATCTGACATTCGACCTTCAATGTGCATGCAATCATAGGGGATTGTGGCAGACAAGGTATGCAGATGACTACAACGGCCACCATACCCAACACCCCATGTGACACGGACATCCACCTAGGGCGTCATAGACATGGATAACTGGTGCCAGAGCCATGGCCTGCTACTACATGCCAGAGAAGGTGCAGACCTACCCAGTGTGAAGGACATGTTCGGCCCAATGTCACATGTAGGTGGTAAGCCATTCAAGATGGTGGACATGTTCATGGAAATGGCTACCACACCTGTCGGTAACCTCTGTCAACACACACAATGGCAATGTGGGTGTGAAGACATTCCACTGTGGCCTCCTGGTCTGGAAGGAATCGCATCCACATCAGGGTTGTTCATTGTACCCTGTACACATCACACACCAGAGCAATGACTGCGTACAATGGCACATCTGGCCTGTAGCTAACCTGGCGCCTGCAGCACTCGGAAGGACCATAAGCGTTACACAAGGCGGGGATGGCGGTGCTAGGACATGTGTCACAAGCTGCACGACCAAGGGGACTCCGGCTGTAAACCTTCCCAGCACATCTGCTCTGTGGTGATCTGTGCCTGGCATACGGCCATGTCTGACCTGGGTGACATGGGCATATTCCACTTCCTAGGCTCCAGGCAAACACAGGCACAGAAGCGACTGTCAGACACATCACCACAAAGATGAGTGGGGCGTGCTGGGGGAAGAGGGTCAGCGGCGGAGACCCCCTACAACACGTGAGGAGTGCCAGCCCATGTGAAGGAAAGGCCCTGACTGCCTACGTCCAGGAGTAATAATGGCGTGTGGATGTGTGAATATAGTTATCGCCAGGCATCATCTGTGTGTCAGTGCTGGACGAGGGACTGGGGACTGATGGATGTGGCATCCCCATCCTGAGGGGTGTTAGCAGCCACACACAGTCATGCTAGGTCCACACATGTCGTAGGGCACATACCCTGTTATGTACATGTGCGCCTATGTACCTATGTAGGGGTCCATGCGGTTGCGGGTACCTGTGCTATGCTGATGTTGCCAGACATGCCTGTGGGTACCCACGACTACGTGGGGAACTAATTACAGTGCTCCCAGTAGGCACATGCAAGTACACCATCATTGTCATACGGGTTAACTGAACCAACATGGTGCTACACATGTAACCACCACGCATACTGTGTACACAGATCAATGAATGCTGCACCTGTCCTGCATGGTATGTCTGCTGCATGATGTCAGTGCACAACCCACATCACATACACACCTGTCACCAGCCATACACACACACCACAACATACACATCACGTACTATGCGGACACAGGTATCACATACACCTCTCACTATCTTGTCCACCCTGTGCATCAGAATATGTTTGCATAACCGTGCACTGATGGTGTAGCTCACAGTTACGCGGCAGAGACTTCATCATATGCACAGGGTGATATGTGTGCCACAGGCATGGGCTGTACCAATGGATGACATCATGTGTGTGTGTAAGGGCCTGTGCATTGACTGGGCATGACTGTGTAGATTGCATGTGGGTGTGGTGGAGCCCTACAGTCGTGTTTGCTGTGTGTGGGTTTGTGTGTACACAGTTCAGTCATCTGTGATGCCTACACGGGGTATGCTTGGCAGCCCCAGACTGTACAGTGCAGGTGTTACGGCTCACTGTGTCCGCCTGCGGCGACGTGACCCGTGCCTGCCTGGGGTCGCAGACGCGACCGGGTGGAGGTACAGACTGTCCACTCTCCGATGTCACATGTCCGCTGGAAGCGTGCTTACGCGGGGCCGTCAGGGCCCACGTCCGTGGCCTGCTCTGTCCTGGTGTGGTTGGTGTAGTAGCAGCTGCACTGCTGCTGCTACCAGCACTACCAGCACTGTGTGGGTGGGCATGGGAGGTGCTGCACGCGCTGACCTGCACCAGGTGGTGTTGCTGGCCGCCCACGTGCCCTATGCCTCACCCCTACCTGGTGTTCCTGCACGGACAGCCCACGCTCAAGGATGGCCATGCCTCGGTCGAGGATACCAGCCATCTCACCCAATCTCCTATCCAGAACATCGGCAAGATGCTGTTGGGCATTCGCCAATGCCTGGATGTTGTCATTCAAGGAGCGGATTGCAGACCTGTGCAGCCTCTGCCCTTCCTGGTTCTGCCGTTCGGCGCGTGCCTGCACCGCCGTTACAGTCTGGAACATGCGGCTGGTTATACCAGCTGCTGCACCTGTGCGGCAGGTGTATGTCTAGCGGTGCTCCCCTACGAGCAGCACCTGCCACATGCCTGCGTGGCACTGCACCAGTCATTACACTGGCAACATCGTGTGTACCCACACCTTCTGCAGCCACCACACATTCCTGCTCGGTGCCAACAGGCGCTGACTGACCGTCATCTATGGGCAGCGGTGTTGGGGTATGTGTCGGCATCGAACCGTGTGCAGGGATGAAGGGGCGTAAGTGTGATGTTCTCCAATGGCACAGTGTCTGCCTGTGACGACCCTGCCTGTGCCTCATGCACATGGTCATCACCACTAGTATCTGTGGGGACACTAGCATCAGATGGACCGCGGGAGGGAACTCACCTACAGCACCTGTCAATACAAAGACATACCATCGGTTACAATACAGACACACACACACACACACACACACACACACACACACACACACACACACACACACACACACATCATGCATGTGATAATGCAGGTGGCATGCAGCATTCACACACCACAGACCAGTGAATGTAGACCAGACATTCATAGTGGCAGTATGCACACTGCCCTGGTGGGAACAGTACAACAGGCAGGTGTCTTTTAGTAGGCATGCAGTACACACATTCATGGTAGTTTGCATGCATCACCGTGATACACCGTGTGGCCACGGGCGAGTTGACAGTACACATGGCTGCCGACACTATGTCATGTACACACATGTGTGGTATCATGTGGACATGTGACGATGGTGTCCCACCGCATGCACCACATCACAACGGCTGTCACGGTGCAGTGTTATGTGTACAGTCTACAGATACAATGTATGGGTAACAGGGATGTCTGTGCAGGTGCGGTTGGTGTGAGCTGTGTACATAGCTGTACAGTGTGGAGTGCGGGCACTGTGCCACTGCACAGTAGCAGGACACAGTTATGTTTCTGTGCGATGCGTGACCTGGGCGCATTACATTGCCATGTCTGTAAGTCAGTTCAGCTGCTCAGCAGCACGTATATGGTGGACATTGGAGGCACCTGTAGTAGCTGTGGAGAGGCATTCCATGTCACTGGTGTACTACATTGGATGTCCAGGGGGTCCACTACAGTGATGAGCCCACTATGTGTGTACAGGGTGCAGCGGTGACTACCCACTGTGGATGTACTGTGTGGCAACATGCCTGTAGGTATCGACCATGGCCTTGTCTGTCTGGGTCATTGACAATTGTGTGTGGTGGACATCGTGCACACGGCCCTGTGGTGGCCCATGTGACATACAACCATACTAGTGTAAGGTGTCACATTCCCTACAGATATGCAGACAGTGTGGATGTCTGCTATGTCGTGCATAGGTCATGTCATGGTGTGAAAATGTTGCAGCCAGACATCCACGTGCATGGGACATGGCATGTGCCATGTCTGGCGTGTGCACCGATGCAGGGGCATAGCTCACATTGGTAACACCTGTGCTCTGGCAAGATCACAGCTCACTATGTGGTACTGTGTGCATACTGCAGAGGCATACCGATGCATACTACACATGCAGCCATTGTGGAACACCTACACCATTGTATGCATAGCTGAATGCACGTAACACACCAATAGGTTGTGTGGTGTCATGCCACTCTCGCTAACGGTTGTATCTACTGTACATGGGTGGTGTGTGTGTCGGGTGGTGCAACCTGTATACCGTGACTGGGGCACACACAGGTGTGCATGTCATGCCTGGACACATGGGGAATATCAATACACCATATCATGCCTTTGACTAGCAACAGACTTACCTGCAACAGACCCTTGTGTTTGCGACACAAGAGGCGTACCTGTAAAGGGATGACACAAAGGTATACACATTATCCATTACTATCGCCACGGTCAGCACTGTGCATGTCACATCATGCATCTGTGAGTTAGCATGTGCTATGCACATGTCTGCTAACACAACATAGCATACTGTAGTATGCATCTTGTGTGGCCATATACCTGGCATGTATTGCTATATTATGTGTTGTACTATGACACCCACCCCCCATGTCACTTATCATACAAACATGCAACACTGACTTACCATGCAGCTCCAAGCTCATAGTTAGGAGACACCCACCTCCACGATGGTCGCATGGGTTTCTGCGTGTTGTTCCGTGGGTGTCCCCAGACTGGCCAGGAGCTCCTCCGTGGCTGTGAGTGGGGGCTGGGTTGGTGGCCCACCACCTGTCCCACGTTGTTGTCTGGCGATTGCAGCGGCACGCTGTCTTGCCTGCGGATCAGGTCTGTGCAGTGCCTGCGGATCTGCTGATAAGTGCGGTTGTATCCGCCCAGGCTGTTCACCCTCCTGCACATCTCCTCCCACATCTCCTGTCGTTCCTGTGCCTGCTGTGGCACATGACTGAATAAGAGGCGTCATGATTAGTATGGAGGTATGGGATGATCACCTCCTCCTCCTGTCGACTGAAAGCGGGAAGCCGGGAGCGTGGCATTATCTGTAAGACATAATGATGGTGGCAGGTCACATTTACACTGCTGTGCTGGCATACTGTTGGAAATACATTGCTATGACAAGTACGACATCTGCACAGTAATCTGTGAAAGGCATCGTGGCAGTGACACAGCCGATGTGTTGGCTTCACACCATTGAGCAGTGGGTGTCACATCATATCTGTGTGCCACCCCATCACACTGTACACGCACCATGTAGATGTTAGCCTGCTGTGGACATGTGTACCTGGCTGCACCTGTGTCCATATCACTTGGCATAGGTCCCCATGTGGCGTCGGTGCTACTGTTCACCTGGGCGCTGTGTATATGTCAGTACACATCACGTCTGTAGCCATTGTGAGCGTCAGCAGTGGCACTGTACACATACACATGGACACCTGCACATGCATGTGTTGTGCCATGTACATCCACACAGCACTGTGCGGGTGTTGGACAACTTGCCACAGCTCACCTGTGTTGCACATGTGATAGACATAGGGCAATGTGTAACCATGACACATTAGCAGGAAAGGCCATGCATAGCATGTACACACACACATTGTCCAGAGCATCACACAGCACCTGTAACACCACAGGGTGCATCACCGCCACATTACTGCTGTGTATGGTTGATAGTGAGAGTGCCTTTTGTCCATTGCACCATGTAGGACTGTGATAGCTCATGCAGCCTTGCTGGGCAGGTCTGCATGGTATGGCAGGGTATGCCACATACATGGCACTGGGTTGTGATCCACCTGGGGTTGATGATATTGGCAGGGTGGCTGTCCATTCCATATGTCATTGCTATGTGTATATGGACATTCAACATGTCTATCACCATGGTGTGGACACTGGCCTCAAGCGAGGTATGCTGCACGCTGCTTGCTGAGGGTGTGTCTGGTGCATGCAGGTATCACACATCCATGCATACACTGTAACCCTGGCAGGTGCTATGTGCTGGGATATTGATCAACACAGTGCTGTATGTGGACACACACCGCTATCCCGTGCACATGGATGGTTGCCTGCACTGATGTGGGTACCACATATGTGTACATCCAGTGCCTGCTGCCACCCCATGTCTGCTGCTGCACTACACACCGCCATCCCTCCCTCTGTGAATGTGGTGTTGGGCACAGCATAGGTATCCATGTATGGGGACAGGGATGTTCACATAGCAGGGTCACTGATGGTATCGTCGATCTGACCATACACGTATGGCGCACCCCTCACACATACAACCCATTCATATTGTTGTTCACAATGGTGACACAGCTATATTGCTATGCTGGAGACATTCACAGCCATACATACACAGATGCATGCACATCCATCTGTGGCATGGCCTGGACTATTGGTGTGGTTCAGCACATAACATGTTTGACTGCAGCTGGCGCAGACCTACTGTGCACATGTCTACATGGTAAGCCTGTTCTACAGTAGGCATCTGTGATGTGCTGTGCACATCTCATATCTGCACATTTGGTTGGTGTCCATCGGTCCACAGGCCAGTGGTGGGACACACAGGGATGTTGCTGAACATATATGCATGCAACCCTGTACAGCTGTAACACTAGCCTCTCAGATGCTCATGTGTCGTGGCCGTGAACACCGTACACACACATGTGGTTGTGGGCTGCCGTCCATACCCATCTCCTCCTGTGGGTTGCTATCATCCCACACACTCCTTGTATTGTATGTTCAGGCTATGCACCTATGTGGGGCTTGTGGGCATGCAATACGATACTATATGCCTTTGCACCCATCACAGACAATGTCACACAGGTACACCGGCAGCCGTACACGTCACAGCTTGTTGTCAGCACATCACATGTGGTACACACATAACACATCTCCTGTGGGACATGGTCAATTGTACGGGCATGTCCAGCGGTCACATGCCACAGCTACCCCTACATGGCGGCTATGCAGGACATGTGTCTGTACAGCTACTGTCACATGTACACGAGCAATGCCCCCTACCTACATCACATGGTACTACCTGTGGGGTATGTGCGTCTGCATCCATGCTATGGCCATAGATGACAATTGTACATCAATATGTGCAACATACCTCATTGGGGGTTGTCATGTGCACATGTTCCACGTGTCAATGCATTGTTTGTGTCTGTTGGGCGGTCATTGTTGTGCATGGTTTACATGGCTGCCATAGCGTACTGTGTGTGATTCCAGGTACTTCATTGGGCTACCAGCATTGTACATTTCCACAGCACATTCCGGCCATCATGTAGCCATCTTAGATGACAGTGGGAGGTGTTCCGCCATGTGCACATATGTCACACAGTGCGAGGGTGACTGACACACATTGTCAGGACTGGGTTCTGACTGCTGTGGATGTGTGTAATGGTGTTGACAACCATGACTGCGCCAGATGGTGTCATCTGGATGTGTAACATTCACAACACACACCTACATTCACATAGCAGCACATCGTCCACGACAATGGACATTCCTGCATGAACACTGTGTGCGGTATGTCTGTATGACCACTGCATATATCAGTGGTAGCCACCAGCATGGCTGCCTACAACAGCGGTGTGTATCCTGTGCAAACATGTGTTACACCTGTCACAACACACCTGTGTCAGATGGCCCTGTAGTGGGTGACAGTGCAGTTCCATACATCATGTAACAGTATACATCGTGCACCAGTATGTTGCAGACATGTGAGCGGCTGTGCTACTCGACATATGCACACATGACACATCACCTGGTACACCGTGTCTGCCTTGCCACCTGCTATTGTGACCACCCTGTGATGACATTGTGCGGCCCACATGGACTGGGACATGTGATGGCGCAATGGTGAATTAACCCTCCGGGTGTGTGTCTAGCCAGGTGTCCAGTAGCCAGTGGTCTGCGCAGGGATACTGTACATTGGCCTACTCTGTCACTGGGACTGTTGACTATGGTCATACTGTACTTATGCAGGCATGTGGTGTTTGTCCAGTCTGATAGTCGTGTTCAACCACACTACCGTGGCACACATGACCTGTGGACATCTGCCTAAGGTGTGCAGCCCACATGTACATCTTCACATGCTATGCTGCCTGTGCAGCAGTGTCACATGTCTGTCTCCAGCAGGGCTGTCACAGGTAGGCACAGCATGCAGTGATGTGTGACAATGCTTACACCCTCCACTGTGCTGTACACAAGCACTGCACACACAGTGCGGCGCATGTCATTTATCTGCAGTGCCTGGGACCTGCCTCCATGCCCTACGGCACACCTGCCAGTCCAGATTGTACACAGATCATACCTCCCAGGCACATACCTGGACTGCAACACACACGGGTGGGTGGTTCCCACACCACACAGTGATTTACACACATACTGTATATTCCGAGACACATTGCATCATAGGTAATCCATGTTCAGATACCCATGTTGTGACCGCTCGCACATTGTGACACGACGGTGAATACACTGTACACCACAGGTTACATGCTGGCCGTGTTGGCATACTGTACATTGCACCTAGGACAGTTGCTACTGCTATGTATTGACAGCAACACGCACTTCCCTAGTATGGACTCCCATGTACCCACACATGCTTGGCCATGCAGTACGCATAGCTGGGTGACACATTACACGACACATACCATACCTACACTACCCTCGGCATGCACCACACCTCCATGTGTCTGTGTGCTATGCCTACACACATCCCCCCTCTGTTTGCTGAACATCCATGCTTCTCAGCCCTGCTAGCCACACCCTAGACTCACGACCATCGCAGCATGCATGGTACATACGCTCTACAGCCGGTACTACCGACATCCACTGACAGAGGTAGTTGATGGCATGGCACCTCGTACGATGGACAGTCTACATGACTATGCCGACACATATCACAGTGCACTTCCGCTACATTTACGCACTGGTAGGGACCATGCTATTCCACACAGAGACATGGTGGTACTGGCCTTTTCACAGATGCCACAGTGGTATTCCTGTTCCATGCACACGTGCTGTATGGGCACATGTGCAGGCTGTTGCACGGTAGTTATGTTCACATGTGTGTGGTGTGTCACTTGACAGTCATGGTGTGTCCTCATGGTGCATCACATACTCCACAGCTAGCTACCTACACATGACTGCCATACATTGCAGTGTGGGCCCTCACGCAGTGTGCTGGTATGTCTCTGCTGTTTGGCTACATCCACATTCAATGCAGCATACAACACTCATGCAGGCATTGCCAACACAGATGTTGCTGGCATCGTGCCTGCCAATGGGGTACCTACCAACAATACACACTCTCACTCACTACAGGGTTCCAATCCATGGCTGGACATTGTATTAACCCTGTGGACACATACATAGTACTGCCATGCACACGTTATGTCCGAGAACACGGTCCCAATGTCACCTCCGATCTCCGTGGTTGTTGTATCACGCCAACCTGGCTGTTACATGTCTCTGCAGCAGCACACTGCATTGACTGCTAGCCCATTCATGTACGTTGTGTACCCTGACCACCACACTACCACATCTATCACACTACACATGGGTGGTACTGCATTGCACGTATGGGGCTGCATTTGTACACCCATGACTGGGCCATTCAGTATGGCACTGGGCCACATCCTCACATACATGCTTCACACACTCATTGACGACCTCCATGCCTTTACTGGCACCCTTGTTGGGCTTCTGTGCCACAGCACACCACATCCACATGCTGGCCACCTGTCATACCATTGCATGGGTGGTTGGTGTGGTACAGAGGGTATCAAATCAGACATTATCCGCTCTTTGCCCTTCAGCGCCATTCCACTTTATGGTATTGCCAATGTACACATCCAGCATCACATC
The DNA here is from genome assembly GCF_019279795.1 of Protopterus annectens. Taxonomy (NCBI): domain Eukaryota; kingdom Metazoa; phylum Chordata; order Ceratodontiformes; family Protopteridae; genus Protopterus; species Protopterus annectens. Next base: position 388,623,677 of record NC_056731.1, on the reverse strand, counting down.
GTACCCTATGTCTCAGGATGTTACGCCATGTGCCTCCTGTACAGGTCACACAGTGGTGCAGGCATATCATGCTAACTACAACAAGTCAGGTACGTGTGACATTGCACAGTCATCAGTCATGTGGCCCCTCATGCTCACTATTTGCTTACATACACTACATGCTGTCACAGAGTATTGTCCATGCCTACATATACCACATCTACATACCTGGCAGCATTCTAGCTCATCCTACTCATATTGCTAACAACCATACAGGTGTCAGTGTGGCAGATATATCATGTAGATATCATTGCATCAGTTACATCACACATAGTGCATACACATCACCTTTGCATAGTGACAGTCATGCAGTGTGTATCACATGGATACTGTCACTATACATGCATATCACATTGTACATGGTTGCTGTACACACACATGCCCCACATGGTGCTGTGGTTGCCATATTCCACTATGGCGTGGGTACACATGTGCAGGGCCACACATTTCTGGACCGTATGTCTAGCTGATACATTGGGTGCCCTTGTACCTGTGCCATACACACATGTACATGCGGGCAGTGTTACAATAACACATATGTGGTGTACCTTACACAATGGATACAACTTTACATGTCTCAGTATAGTCATGCCGTGATGTCTACCCGGCTCAGACAGTTTACATATGCAAATGACAGTCATGAAACACATCTGTACTCACCTGCATACCACTAACACAGGGGTGTCATCTACTCTGCCATGGGCCATGTTCTCCGCATTACTGATGCATGTAGTACTCCTACATGGCGTTTGCAGTGGGCAGGGTGGGAGGAGCACTCCTGCATGTGTGCACACATGCCACATTGCTCAGCCTGGGCGTCTGTGTGACCTCCACAGACTGGACACACACCGTGCTGTGGGACATAGGTCCTGTGCACATCCCACAGGGACACACTGTGTCACTAGTCATGTGATAGCTCCCTTGCTGGTAGGGTGACACAGACCCATGGTACCACCACAGCGGAAGTACTGTATAGACATACAGTTGACATCCACCTCTGCCGTTCAGTGGACACTACCATGGGGGTGACACTACTGTGTACATTGCACATGTGTTTACACACGGCCCTGCCAGACATCATTGTTGCACACATTGCACCTGCTACGGAGCGTTTGGACATGGTTACTTGCTGTTCCCTCCATTTGGTACCTATTCTGCTACTACTCTGTCCCATATGTGCAGGCCATACATATCGTGTTTATGTACATAACATTAGGCCATCCCTCCATCATGCATGCTATGCCTGTGATACTGTCTATGATTTCTGAACATATCCATCATGACAGCTTTGCATTACACATAATTGACATAGTCACCCCTACTGCGAGGCGCACATTCCGTATGACATCGACGGTATATGCCCATGCACATGTGTGCTGTGACACTATACATACATGTCCTATCCCCTGCTGTGGCACTTCATTGTTCGATATCCACTGACAGCATCAGCGTGGGTGGTGGCATTGTTCTGTGTTTGGAATCCCTATGGCGGACCTTGGGTTATCACGGCTATGTACATGTTGTCCCACTGCTGTGCACACGTTGTCCACAGTCGTTGGTATGCTCCGCGGCTTAGCATTACATAACCACCTTTCACCACTCTCTGCCTGATGGACAGGTATCTTTACTTACACACATCGTTCACATACAGTGCAGATTAGTCATCATTATCATCGTTACACACCAGTACATCTCGTGGGTTCGACATACCTTTCCGGCCTTTGCTTCTGTATTCGTCAATATTTACCTCTAACTCCTTGCTTTCGATTCACTTTGTGTTCGGTATGAACATACGGTTTGAATATCCAGTGAGTCTTCCTTTTATTCGTCGTCACCTGAGGCATGTGGGTTCATCACGCCAATAGCTGTTCCTCGGTGTGTAGTTATCGCATATCACTGGTGATCCTCCTCCATTAAATGCGTTACCCGCGAAACTAGGCCATGGTTCATTCCTCGTGTGGCCGTTGGTTATTTGCACTACCTTCGTGGGGATGGTATGTATTGTATCATGTTTGTGTGACTGCATACGCTATGTGTGGTGTCAGGTACATTACGCTGTGGTGTTAGCCGTGGATTGTGTGTGTTGGGTATGGTATTCTGTTCGACATGTGGGTGTCCGTGTCCTGGCGGCGTCTGTCGATGGCGTTGTGCATTCAGATGTGTAACATAGCTGTTATATTCCTGTACACAACGGATGCAAGGATGCATCAGCTGCTGCTAGTGTTTCCCATGCGGCTTGTTGCGGGTATGCCGCTATCATTGACTGCCTGTATGTTTTTGCTACGGTTTTGGCTGTTATCCCTTTGATATGTGCGATGGGGTATATCTGCGGATGTGGGTGACGGGTACGGGGTGTGGGTCTTGCATTTATACATACAAGATATGCTTGTGTGTGTGCTCCATCCCTGCTTGGGGAGCTGCAGGTTACCTGTCTGTTGTTCTGGGAATGTTTGTTTTGTTGATGTCGTGTGGTGTCGGTATCGCCTGCATGTGTGCTTCCTGCACGTATTCCTCCTTCACATCGGTTATATATCTGCGGATGTTCGTCCGTGCCTACTATCCATTGGCATTTTGTCACTGATAGTTACGGTGATTGTGGTCCTGTACTTGGGACGGCCTGTATGCTACCGGTAGCCTCCTATTCGTGTGGCGCTTGCTTACTTAATGGTCGTGGAACACACAGCGGTATTTACGGGACCGTAAGTGTCCACGATCGGTGCCGGGATAGCACATTCGTATTTTCGCCGTACATGCCTGATGCTGTGTAACGTTGCCGACGTATCGTGTTGAGTCTACCATATGGCCGCCATACATACGGTCATGGTTTGTACATGCGTCCTTTGCATCTCCTGTTGGCTATGGCCCTGTGGTACATTCTGGGACATTTCCGCTTTGCATCGTTTTACGTCGCCACGCGCCTAGCCACTGAGGAGATGTCAGTACTACTTTGTGGGTACTGCTGTACATACGCCTATGGTTCCTGTACTGTATGCCTACGCATGTTATTACACTCCGCCTGTGACATGTCACCTACATACACATTTTACAGTGGCACACACATTACACACACAGCGGAACACACGACAACCTCACCTCACACATACACATATTGCCGCCATAGCTCTCAACCTTCCATTTCCAAAATGAGGAACACACACATTCATAATGTGGAACAAATGGGCAAAATGTAAAACACATACTAATGGCTTACTAACAACTTCAGCTAAGAAGGTCATAGGATGGTTAAAATATGCTGATTTACTTACAAAGAAGAACCTTTAATGAATTACTATGATTAATTTCTATTTACCAGGATTTCATTTAAATACATTCCTAACAATGAATGTGTGACAGACTCTTTCAATGTGGAACTTTGAGGAACTGCGAGGAACATGAACTGTTTTAGACCCCAAATGAGGTACGTTCCTCATAATGACATACACTTGACAGGTATGATTGCCGCTTTCGCACCGACGGTTGCACACACTACCTACGTTGGCCGCATCGCCGGCGGCGGTGTGTACCTCCGCACTCATATCCTATGGATATGACACGCACATATCCCGTTACTGTACCGTGGCCTGGCGATCGTCCCGACCCGCGGATATGTATTGATGCAGGTTGACATTTCCATGGCTGGCGTTCCCTGCTCTGCCCACCCTCCCGGATGATCGGGTTGTCGTTCACTATGTTTACTATGTGGAGATTTCGCGTCTTACTTATCTGTAAACTTGCATCCCTGGGTTCCATATTAACCTGTTGTACTTTATATCTGTGTATGTGTACATATATTTCTACGTGTGTACTGATATCTATTTCCGTATCTGTGTATGCACATAAGTACATATGTAGTCGACTTGCGGCGACAGTGGCAGCATCTGACGCCGTCTACTGTAGAACCGGCGTGCGGTTGAGGTGTTGGCGTTCCATGCTCTGCTGGCTATTGGGTGTGCAGTGTTTGGGTGGTGCCTTTGTTGGAGTCTCACATAGGTCCGCCCATACGGTACACATTACGGGCGGACATGTTTGTGTGGCGTCCATTTCACTGTGTGTGCAGGTAAGGAGGTGTCAGTCCATGGGGCCTATGCTGTCAAAGTATGTGCTATCGTTCCCTCTTTGCCAGGGCGTAGGCATATTGGGTGCGCCTCCGTCTACCTACTGGGGCTGGCACAGTGTGTGCATGGCGCAGAGCGCCCTGTGCCTGTGCTTGCCTTGGCAGTTGTGGCGGGCTTGGTGGCCCTACACCATTATGTCCCTGCAGCAGCTGTTTCCGCAGAATCATATTGTGTAGCATACAACATACTATGAATATGTGGGCACATGTGCCTGGAGAGTACTGCAAGGCTCCACGGATGTATCCAAGCACCGGAACCGTGATTTCAACATCCCAAACACACGCTCTATGATTATTCTGGTTTGTGCGTGTGCCTCATTATGGCGTTCTTGCATGTGTGTGTGTGCATTTCTGATGGGTGTCATCATCCACGGCTCCAGTGCATAGCCAGCATCCCCCACAAGGTGACCTTGTGTGATGTGGCGAATACCTGATACAGCTGTGAGGCATGCCAGATATGGGAGTCGTGGTAGCTTCCAGGGCTGCCAGCACACACATCCATGATAATGCCCTGCGCATTGCACGACCTGGCAATTGATGGAGGGTATCCCTTGCGGTTTATGTAGCGTCTACCCTGCTCCCGGCGGTGACTTGATTTCTATGTGCGTACAGTCTATCGCACCCAGTACCTCCGGTATTGTGCCACACGGTGGAAGTGGCGCATATTGCTAGCCAACTCCTCCTGAGATCTGGGGAAGTTTATATACTCATGGGCATGTCGTAACATGGCATCCAGGAACTGGTGTAGTACCCTGGATGCTGATGCCTGTGAGATACCCATTATAGTCCCGGTTGGCCTTTGAAAGGTACCTGTAGCCAGTATTCGCAAGCTCACACATACCTTTGTGTCCACTGGGATGGGCTCCCCTCTGTTGTCTCTTGTTCTCAGGCGTGGCGGCACAGCTCCACTATTTGCTGTAACGTGTCCCTGTCCACCCTGTAGCGCTCTACTATCTCCAGGTCTTGCAGCCCCTGGTAGGTCACCCTTGGTCTGAACACTCTCCTTCTCCTATGAGGCCTACGGTGGTTGTCGGCACCCTCCTCCGCAACTCCGTCTGTCTCTGACACATACCTATGCATCACGGCCACGGCGGCACCCAACATATACATATTAAAAGTTCCCGTGTGTTTACACCCTACGGTGCGGCGTTTGGGAAATCGCGCTGTGTGTTGTGTGCATTCACACTTTATACTGTTGTGCTGTATACCCGGTGATGTCATTGGGTGTGTCTGTGCAGCCGTATCTGTGGATTATCTTCGGTGTTTTACCGTTGCAACTGCAGCGGTATTGCCTTTAGTGTTACATTACAGTTGCCTGCATTGGCTTAGCTTTGCATCTTACATTACTGTTTCTGCACGTTGCACCTACTATTGCCTGCAGTGCATCCTGCAGGCACATGGCATATGATGCATTTTGTCTGCCCGCCGTTATGCTACCTCTGTACTTGGCTGTGCTATTTCGGTTCTTTGCTCTTTGCATTTCTACTACATCCCCTACTATCTTTGCATTCCTATGCCTCCTCTTTCCCGTTATGCAGGAGTCTGCATGCAGAGTTGTCAGCTGCCGCGTTTGCCCTTCCTGGATTGATTGGTGTTGATTGCTCATTACGGCTCCAATTACACTGCTTCCGCATTTCCTCATATTCTCCGCATTACCTTCCTATATCCGTGGTTGTTGGCGGGAGGCCGTCACATGACTGGGTTGGGGAGCGTAGTCATCCTCGTGCACATGCATCTATCACGGGCATTATGTACTCTCAGCGCATCTGTTTCCTCACACGCCGATCCTGCTGCTGTGATGTGCATTGTACAGCCCATGTTTGCTGGCCTCAATGTGCTTCCTCCTACAGTGGCACACCCCTCTGCGATTGACATGTATCCCGTGTAGGCCACTCCTCGGTGTACTACCGCTGCGCCGTTTGCTCCATCCTTACACTGGCGCGGGTTTTGCGATTCACTATTATCTGCCTCATTTGCATGGCATTGACTGCTAATACATGGTTACGGCGCCGAACACTGCCGCCACTCCTTGACAACCCTTGCGCTGGGGTTGAGGCTTTCCATACATACTATGGTGTGTGGTGGCTGTGCATCTGATGTGTATTATACTGCTCTTTTAGGACATTCTCATATTATTTAATTGTTTTGCACCTTCTGTGCACATATCCGGGGGTTCTGCTGTGGTTTCTGCGTACATAACATTTATGTCATTATTTACAGTTTGTGCATGTTTTCTTTGGACATTCTCGGTGCCTTTCGCCATTGGCATATTGCACCTGTATGATACCTGACGTTGACAGCCTTCCATTACTCCTTGGTCATGTTTGGCTAAATGTAAACCGTTTTTTTTTTGGTTTACATTGCCGTGCCCTTACGCTACGCCTGCCCAACTTCGTGGATCGCTATTTGCCTTCATTTGCATGGTGCAATACCGCACACAGTGTGATTAGCATACCTACGCCGGGGTGGCGCAGGTCCGGCGCACGCCGGTAGTGCACGTGGGATTGATTCATACCTGAATCGCTCGGTGGCCATATTTGGCTTTATAACGCCGATGCTATGCGGGCGCCTGGCGCAAGGTTCATGAATCCCGGGGAGGATTTTTTTCTGGAAAATTTTATTAAACAAGTTACCCGTGAAAGGGAATATGAAGTATACAAATTCAGTAATGGAGAAAAGAAATGTGTTGACTGTAATGAAGAAGAAATAGCAAGGAAGAAACACTATAATCAAACAGATATCGTAACAAAACAGAATTTTGGATTTCAAAAAAGAATAAAGAATTTTGGGAAAAGTTTAAAAGTGAATATAAATGGGAAGGATTTAAATCTATAAACATGACTGTGATTTTATAATGGAAGTAGGATAAAATAAAGAAATGTGATATTAATAAATGAAATAAAGTACTTTTTGTGACAATATGGGTGCTGTGGAAAAAGATGTGAGAATTTTGTTATATAACAAGAAAATAGAAGAGGATGATGTATCATCCTTCCTCAGTGAACTCTTATCTTCCCACCTCGTACATAAACCAATCTATTTCTTTCACTATGACTATAATTACTTCCTCATGTACTTATCCTCCATAATTTCTCCTACTTCCCTGTCCTCCATAATTTCTCCTACTTCCCTGTGTTATACACCTTTCATAACCTTTTTATACACCTTTCATAACCTTTTTATATCATTTCAAAGGCACATTCATATCCATTATACCAATATTGAATGATCTATCTCTTTCCCTTGGTCATAATACTGTATTTTACCTTATTAAACCCAGTACTCAAAATCTGTATATTTTTAGTTCTGTATAACTTAAGTTGATGAAAAAAATCTTATTTACTTTACATATTGCATGTATCTTTTTTGTATTGTCTTGATTTTATCTAGTTTAAAAGTGGAGCTTTTCTCCTCGGGCCTCTACTGAAAATGGACATGTATCCAGTTAGACTAGCCCAGTCAACAAATGTAAAATAAAAAAATAAAAAAAAAATAAAAAATAAGAAGATAGTTGTGGAAGAAAGGGTTGGGAATAGAGGGTCAATATAAAAGAAGACATAATGTCAAAAACAGAACTGCTTAATTAAGCTCTTTAGTGCTGTTAATAATTTCAAGCATGAATGTAAAAAATGAATGTGTAAGTAAGTGATTTAAAGTTTTTATATTGTATAATTTGAATGTAAATATTAATAAAGCCCCTCTACTCTTTTCAAGGATAGAAAGTGAAGTACTTTTTGGAACTGCTAGGTAGCACTAATGGGCTACTACTGCAGTTCCCGGAATTCTAAGTTGGAGTAGATTGCAGCAGAGCTAGAGAGAGGAGCAAGAGGAAACTTACTGAAGACAAGAGCATAAGATGAAGGAATTGTTACAGAGTTGAATTTGGAGGATTGGAAGCACCAGTGGTGGTAAATTTGATTTCCCAGGCAGAACCAATGGACGGAGAGAAGCATGATGGAGTGACATGGAGGAAAATATTACAGGAGGGAAAACTGAGTGGATGGAAACAGAAGTAGCATCTGGTAAAGGATTGTTTTTAGCTGGTGGAATAGCCAGTTTTAAGAGTTTACTTCTGTTACAGTTTTTTTTTTGTTAAAAGAAGGAACTTCTGCAGATACAGCATGCAAAGAAGAATGGAAGAAGGAACTAAAAGAAGACATAGATTTGTCATTTCTCAACAGAAACAGAGAAGATGTCTGGTGGTAAGAATAAAAATTCAAAAGAATGGCAATGTGAAAAGGTATGATATTATCTACAGTATTATTTAGCCCCTATGATTTACTATTAGAGACATAAGAACATTCATTAATTTGGGAGTAGAAATTTACTAGAAAGCGACATTTGAAACTTTAATTTGCCAAAACGTTTGACTGAGACTGCAAATTGAAATAAGTAACACCAAGGAAAGACTATTTTTTTCACAGTTTGGGAAAACAGAAAATAAATCTACAATTTAGGGCTTCAGATATGGATGAGCGGATGAGCATATGTTAAAAACACATTTTCTTTCCTTATGTAGTAAAGTACATGAAGTTAAAAAAATATGTAATGAAAGAAATTTATGGCACTGGCGTTGGAAAGTGTGGGTAACAGTGGATTAGAAAAAGTCAAAATATTTCATGTACAGTAATTGTGAATGGTAAGAGGATTTGTTCAGTGCTGGGGCAATTCTAGTGCATGTTATTTCTGTTGGGATGAAACTCAGTTAGTAAAATATTGTAAGAAATGAAGGTGTGACTAATGTGAAGAGAGATGACATATAGTGAAAAAACACTGTAAGCTGGTTTGTAGAAAATGTATAGAATGTGAGCACTTCTGGTTTGACTGTCCTGTATTAGAAAAGGAAAGGATAGAAGAAAGGCAAACAGTCGAAAATATTACTACAGAAGATTTTCAAAGAGAACATGATATGGAGAAGGGGATATAGAAGAAAGGCTAAAGAATAAGGAGGTAATTAGTGAGGAAATAACCTCAAAGTACGGTATAAAAATACAGGTAGAAAATAGAATTACACTTTTCGAAAGTGAAGGAGTGAAGAAGAAGAAGAATCAGAAGGAGAAATGTATATAGGAGAAGAACAAAAACAAGATAATGAAAAATCAGCTGGTGGGAAACTTAGGGAATGTAGAAGAAAAATAAGATCTGAAAGCAAAACACTTACAAAAAGAAAAAAATAATATATGAATTTCAGAGTTAAATATAAATAGCATTAGAAGTGATATAAGAGGATTCATGGTGGTAGAATGCTATAAAAATAAAAATGGGTGTTTTTTTTTTTTGCTTGCTAGATGCCAGATGTTACAAAGAGGAAAAAAGGGAAGATAATACATGAGTGGGGGGGGGGGGCAGTAGAACATGAGACATGTTCTGGAATAAGACATCTTATAATAAATAAATAAATGAATAAATGAATGAATAAATAAATAAATAGTCTAGATGTAACAATACTAGCACTAGAAAGGGCAGTGATGTGATATGAGAATGTGACAAAAATGTATAAGAATAATATTTATGTATGTGTATACTAGTATGACAAAATAAAATGCTTGATGAAATTAAACAAAACTGTGTTAGTGAATATGTCAGTTCTGATGGTAACAGATTTTAACTGTACTCGAGGAAAGAAAATGGAAAAATAATACAAGATATTAAGATGTTGAGAGAAGTCTTGACATCTGGAGATTTAAAAGTAGGAGAAAATAGGGAATGGACATATGAAGGTTATATTTTAAGACTGAAATTGATTAAATATTTTACTGTAAAAATAATGATGGTACAAATGCAAGAGTTTTCAGATCATAGAACAATGTGGGCAAGGATAGGAGAAGATAGTGAAATAATAAAGGAGAGGAAAAAATAAAGAGATTAGCTGCATATTTTAAAAAGAAGAAATAATAAAAGATGTACGACAATGAGACTATTTAATAAAAAGTGGACACAGCAGTGGGTAGTGTATAAGTAGAAATATAAAAAAATAAAAAAAATTGAAATATAAAGATATTTTACAGAATTACAAGAAAGAGATAGAAAAAGTGACAAAAAGATTAACAGAAAGCTGGATATATATGAAAAGAATGCAAACAAGGTGAACATTATGTTATACATTCAATTTTTTTGTGAAAGGAAAAAATGAGGAGGATTCCCATAATTTAGGAAAATATATAAAAATGAGTGAGGGAAGGACAGAAGATAAAGAAGACAGAAAATAGTAACAAGAATATATTATTTTAGGGAATGGTAGAGATATATGCAGGGAAAATCTATGAAAAAAGAGGAATTGGATGGGCAAGAAGAATGGAAAGTGAAAAATATTTGAAAAAAGTAACAATATTTTTAGAAAATTATAGAACAGAAGAAATCAATGACTGGATGGTATAAGCTATGAACATTATAAATAAGTGAACAAAGATGAAACAGATTTTTTTAAGTATAAAATGAATGAATGAAGGAAAGTATAATGGCAGAGAACATATGTGGCAAAGTGATAAAATTTATATGGAAAAATATAAAAATTGGAGGCTTATTACACTAGGGAATACTGACTATAAATTATTTGTCAAAATACTACAAAAGACTGGAGAAAGTAATGGATGAAGTAGTAGGGGAAGGAATCTATGGTACAAAAGGAAGAGAGATAAAAGAAATGTTAATTTTAGTGAAATAGCTAGTAAATTAGATATTGAAAGAAAACAAAGGAGTAAGACTGATAGCATATAGCCTTTGATAAAGTCATGAAGCAATGTGGCAGATTTTAGATGCATATGGTATAGGAGAAATAAATAATGTAATAAAGAAATGTTACAAAAATTCCTGGTTACAGGCTATGATAAATGGATGCATGTGAAAAAATAAATATTAAGAGTAGGGTAGACAGGGATGCCTAAGGAGTATATGTGTTTATTTGAAACAATAATGAATGCAGCAGTACAGACATGTATATATAAAATGAGGGAGGCAAGATGGGAAATGGAAGAACAAGTTATATTACCAATATGATTGACAGTAATAAGGGCTGAAAACTGTTAAAAAGCTGTTTTGCAATTAAATAAAATGAAGTGTAAGAGAGCTGGTGAGATAAAAAATAATTGGGATATATTTCTCAAGAAACAAAGCAAAAAATTTGGGAGCGATTTTTTTTTTTTAGTTTCAGTTGGGGTTAAAGGCTGAATTCAATGAGAAGAGAGACAATTTATAACAAAAAAGAATGTGGTTTGGGTTTAAAACACATTGGTGTATTTACCAATTGTACATTTATTTTGGATACTGAAAAAGATAAAAGAAAGATAAAAAGAAATAATAGGTAAGATGTTATATGAAAAGTATAAAAATATAAGGAAAAAGGGGAAACAAAATAAAAAGACAAATGAAAGAAAAATAATATAAGAATAAAATACAATTATGGAAGTTAAAAGTAAGTAATGCTGATGGGGAAATAAAATAATGGTAAAATATAATTTTAGAAGAAAAACATTTTTGGTATATTTATGGAAGGAATTACAAGAAGTATGTAAAAAGCACATAAAAGACAGAAGAAAATGGTTTGAAAAGTTTTATGAAGCAGAGGACTTTTGGGGGAGAATTTTATTAGGTAAGTTCCCCATAAAAGGTAATATAAAATATAAGGTAATGGGGGAAAGAAAATGTGTTGAGTGGAATGAAGAAACAAGAAAACAATGTTTATTGAATTATAAAAATAATATAAAATGTTTAGATAAGTTTAAAAATGAATGTAAAAAGGAGGGCTTTAAATGTATAAACATGAATATGATATTATGTAGCAAGTATGTTAGTAAACAAATGTGATATTCATAAATAGGACAAAATATTTTTGAGCAATGTGGGTAATGAGGGAAAGAAGATGCTAAGATTTGTTATATAACAAGAAAAAGGAAAAGGATGATGCATTAGCTGAAGTAAGAAGATGGTCATGGATGAAAGAGTTGGGGATAGAGTTTAAACATAAAAAGGCATAAAAATAGAATTGCTTAGTTAATTTCTTTTGTGTTGATAACTTATAAATAATTTTAACTATGAATGTAAAAAATTAGAGTAAATAATTGATTTAAAGTATTTTTGTTATGGTATGAAATAAATGAAAATGTTAATAATTTAACCCTCAATCTTTCTGATTGAGCATTAGGTGGTACCAGAGGGCTTTCACTAGTGCTTGGAGAATTCCAACAGGGATGAGGAAAGGAGAAGGGAGTCTGAGAGTGAGTGCTACAAAATGCTGAAATAATACAAACAGACTTTGTAAGGAAGGAGATTTTGTTACAGAGTTGGAGGAAAGAGGTCTGGAAACTACTCTATTGATGGATCAAAATGAGCCAAATGCTGATGGGGAAGTAAGCTGAAATTCTATGGTAAATGGCATGTTGGGAGAGGTAATGGAGAAGGTACTGCCAGATGAACTAGGAAAAGGAGCTGGATTAACAGAAGGTGCTGACAGTAGTGTAGGGTATGCTTGGCCAGTATAGTAACTGTTTTTTAAAGACATTTCCTGCAATATGATGTTGTTGTAAGTAATAAAAAAACCTTTGGCATATCCAGAAATGATAAATATAGGAAATAAAGATGTTGTGACTGAAACTAAAAGAAGACAAGGAATTATGCATGATCAACAAAACCATAAGAGAAGACCAGTGTTAATAATAATAATAACAATAATAAAAAAGAAAAACAGTGGTATTGTTAAGAGGTATGAAGTTATGTAAATGATTATTTTCCCTTTGGGATTTAAAGTACAGACTATAGCATCAGTACACTTAGTTTTGCAGTTACTTTTGAAACCCTTACGTTTATGAATAAAGTGCATGAAAAGCAGCATGGAATGAGCATATTTTTCGGAATGTAAGACTGTAGTTAAGGAAGAAAGTGAATGTATAATTCAGAACAGCTGACATAGCAGGACTTGAATTAAAGGCATTTCTCTATTTGTAATAAGGTTGACGAGATTAAAATGTATGATGAAAGAAATATTTGGACAGCGGGTGGAAAGTACAGGTGACAATGGATGTGCAAGATGGAAAAATCCAACATATTTCAAATATAACTGTGAATGGAATACAGGGTACAGTGAGATATTGGGGTCAATCAAAAGCATGTGTTTTTGTGGGGATGAGAAGCACTTGATGCAAGACCAAAATAAAAGAAGATGTGGTCATATGGGGAAAGGGAACATACCTCAAAAATTGTTGGCCTAAGTGTATAAAATGAAATTAATTTGGACATTTTAATTTGACTGACTTTTACTAGAAAAGGTAAGGTGAGAAAAAACATGAGGATAATATAACTGAATTTATTGGTGGAGAAAGCATTATGGGGAGATAATTGAACAAGAATATGTACCCAGTATGGAGTAGGATGATGTATATGAAACAGAAAGTGTTTTACTAAGAGAAGGTATTATGGTGCAAGATAAACACAGACATGCAGTGCTAGAAAGTGAAGTAGTGGAAGAGGGCTTATTTGAGACAGGAGAAAAACAAGAAGAACATGATGATAAATAAATTGGGAAGTTGATTGGAGGAAAAATAAAAATAAAAACTGAAAATAAGAAAGACATAAAAAATGAAAGGTATGATTTAAGGATATTAGCACTAAATGTAAATAGCATTCAAAATAATATTAGAGGTGCGATAGTGACTGAATGGTGCAAAAATAAGTGTGGATGTTATAGGTTTGTTAGATATGAGATGTGTGAAAGAAGAAAACAAGAAAAAAATTTAGATAACTGTAAGATTACATGGTCACTGGGGGGTGACGTGTTCAGGAGTATAATTTTTTTTTTTAAGTAAAGAGATAAAGATACTGCATGAGATGGTAATAGAACCAGGAAGACTAGTGGTAGATGATGTAAGGAAATGGGAAAGATATGTAAATATAATTTAGTTTATATATACACCAATATGACACAAAGGAAAAAGATGTTTGAAGAACTTATCAACTTTGTCCTATGACATATGTCAGTTATTCTGGTGGAAGATTTTAACTGCAATTTTATAAAGGAGAGAAGAAAATAACACAATATATTAAAGTAATACAAGAAGCTATATAGGGTTGAAAGAAAATAATGTAGAGTGGACATATTAGAGGGGGACTTTCAGAACTGAAATAGATTATGTGGTTTATTCAAAAGGGAGGAATAACTTTTTTTTCTTAAACTTCAAAACATCGGTCCATTAATGATTGATAACTTTAATCCCATTCCTCCCATTCCTAAAACACTGACCCAGTAATGGTCAAATATCACACCTCAACCATATTACATATATGAAACAAAAACACTCAGCATATCTTTTTTTGCAGGAGGAAAGTCCCCCTGCACCTACCACATCACTTACTACTTATATACACCAACTCTGGGAATGCCCTACAGTGAGGAAAGGGAAATTCCCTCAATCCTGCTATTCCAAAATCTTGCACAGTAAAAAAGCTTGCACTGTTAGATCAACTGAGTTTTGAACAGGTCTGGTGATCACTATTACTCAAACTGCATAACATGGTGTGTGAGAGATATCCTTGGAAGCAAAAATCTTACACATGGTAAACTCAGACATCAAAATCATCATCAGTACATCACACATCACACCTTACTGAAGCCACCACAATACACATAATACATCACATGCTGAGGTTCTAAAGATTAAATTGTCTAAACCTCAAAGACCTCAAAAACGCAACTCTGGCACAAAGCACACTCAGCAAGTTAAGCCTGCCTCTTTACATAGCACAAGGAGTCCCAAAGTCATGGATGCTGATCCCACAAGATGGACATCTACGCAACCAAGCATTCTAGTTATAGATGATGTGATTGTAAGGCGTATGGATGTGTCTCTTACCATGCTGAGCAAGGAAAGTATGACAGTTAGTTGCTTGTCTGGTGCTAGGATCCATCAGATCACGCACTTACTCAAGTCTTTGAATGAGAAGTACCAGTTTGACTGTGTCATAGTATATGTGAATATCAATGACTTGACATTTGCCTCAATGGACTACATAAAGAGATCTAAGATGGAGCTCTCAGACTATGTGTCTCTGGCATTTATAAGCCTAGTATTGAGGAGCATTCTAACATCTGCAAGGATGAACTGCAATATCAGCAAAAAATATTTGACTTCAATAATTGGCTTAGTTTTTGGTGTGATTTGAAAGGGGTTCGCGTAGGAAGGATATAATTGACAGAGCACGCTGCTTCACCAAGGATGGCCTGAAACTGCCCCACTAAGATTTTGATTATTGGCAAAGACATTGTCAATCTCATAGTGCTTTCTTTTAGGCAACACTCATGTGATAAACCTACCAATATAACGAAGTAAGCAAAGGAAAATATGAAGGTGTAACTGATCCATGCTAGCAGGCTTAAGAAGAAACTCAGTTTCCTGTAAGCCCTTCTCATCCTGGGAGATGAATCTGTCTGTGTAGTAACTGAGACATGATTTAAAATGGTGAAGCTCTGTTCGTGCAGAGCTATAACGCCTTCCATACGTTTAGACCAGCTACTGCACAGGAGAGGAGAAAAAGGTGGAGGCATCTCAACTTCATCCAGAAGAGACTTACAGCAAGGATGATAAAGCAGCATGATGCACTAGAGTTTCTTCATGTCCAAATAACCATCAGAAAGATTCTGTACCATATAATGGCTAGCTGTAGAACTCCCTCTATGACCCAGGAAAGCCACAACATTTATCTACAGGAAATGGGATCACTCAGTATAAACGCAATACCATTTTCCCAGGTAATCTAAACTATCCATCTATAGACTGGGAAACCTACACCACCACTTGTGCACAAGCAAAGAGATTCCTGGACTTTGTAGATACAAATGCCCTTGAACAATTAGTTAGAATACCCACTAGGGGAATAACCTCTTTGATCTTGTCCTTACTAATATGGGGACATCTTGCACCTTCCCTTGTATATCTTTGTCACTTGTTAGCTGACCTTAAAGCTGTCTCCAAAATAAAAATGAAAGCAGAGACACCGTCCACCCAATGTACCTTTAGAAATTTCTCTAAGACAAACTACCTAGTCCTAAATTATACATTTGCAAGCTTCAAATCCCCACCAAATCTAGTTAACTCTACTGAATATTCGAAAATGTCCACTACCAGCCATACCCCGTTGAAACAAGTGTAAGACAAACCCCAGAAACAAATCTCCATGGTGGAATGATAATATTAACAATATTTACAAAACAAGAAACAGAATTTTGACCAAAAGTAAGAAGAGTAAGTCTCAGCAAGAACTCTAATCACTGAAATAAACCCACAGCTCAGGACCTTAATAAAATCCACCAATGCCAGGTTTGTGGTTAAAATAGCATCCCAAGCCATAGACAATCCCAATGATTTTTTAGTTATGTTCACAAGCTCAGAAGCAGAAAGCATCAATGCACTGAGCTGATTGTGAGCAATGTTATCTGCACTGAGGCTGAAGATATAACAAACCTGATAAATTCAACTGAAAACTTACCTCTCTGTCTATCCAAGATATATCTGAAATCAACTCATCTCCAGCAAACACACAGGACCATGTTCTAAAAGCACTATCAAAGCTAAAAATACTGCATTAGTGGGTATCCCTGCATCAATCTTAAATAGCATGAATCATGATTTAGCCAATCCCATAACAACAGTGTTCAGACCCAGCCTCCATACATTTTATTTTACTAAGCAAATATAGAAGAGCTGCAGTCCTTCCCCCTTCATTACGGAAAACCTATCTCAGGACCCAGGCAATTTTAGACTCATAAGTCTGATCAGCCTCATATTAAAAGACGTGGTAAAAATTATCATGAAACTAATTAATAAGAACCTCCAGACACTGGACCATCTCATTTTGGATTTGTCAAGGGCAGGTTATGCTTACTCCACCTGGTGGACTTTTTTGAAAAGGTCACCAAAGCAATAAGATAAAATGGTACACAATCCATGCATCAACCTGGCCAAGCTTTTGACACAATCACCTACTCAGGCATAGTAGAAAAGCTAAATAAACTGGGAAGAAACACCTGCATCACCCACTGGTTTGCCAACCTGTTCACAAATAGGCTGCACAAGATTAAAATTATGAAAGCTACCCCCACTAAGAGACCAGTTACCAGTGGAGTCCCTCAGGGTTTGTTGTTGCGACCTCTCCCATTTGGCATCTACTTCTCTGCAGCAAAAGCCGATATGAAAATATGAAAATGGTTTTGTTTGACTAAGTGTGTAGATGACTGAAAGCTAAGAGCAATCATTGAACCTCAAAATCACTTGGCCATCCTGCAGAAACACATAAAAAATACAGTACTAGTAATAAGTTTTAATTAAGTGCTTTCCTCTACTTAAACAAAGACTTCATCCTGCAGAAAGGTTTGTCCCAAGCAAATAACTTGTGCCAGACTCATGGACTGAAATTAAAGGCCAAAAAAAATCATTATCATAACATTTGGGAAGTGATCTTCCCTGGGAAACTAACACATTGACAATACACCCCTATGAGTTGACCCACTTGTTCAGGATTTGAGAACGTATGTGGACAGTGACGTAACTTTCTACTAACATGTGTCATAAGAAGATGCTTTTATACTGAGCAGCTTATAACGTAAGGGATTGTGTCTATCTCTAGAGATGTTATTATTTCCTTTTACTCAGCCCTCATCAGGCTAGCCATTTAGTATAATGCCCCTTTTGGCATATATCTTTCCAAGCACATGCAATAACTAGAACTCTCACACATATATCTTACTAAAAGCGTACAAAGCCTAAATAGTATATCCACATGGGCCAACTAAGTGCTCTGTCACTGTATGTGGTATCCTACTGACTGCTAAGAGGTGAGGTGTGTCTGGCATACAAGGCATCCTTAGATCCAGCACTGATAGATTTCTATACATCAGCAAATTAAATGGGATCAAAAATACTTAGTCCAAGGATCTAAATCTCTCCTGCAACATCACCGGAATGGTTTGTAGGGACAGATGTTATCCTGCAGAGGATACCACTGCTCTGGAACAGACTCCCCATCGATGTAAAACACAGCTCATCTCTGTCCATATTCAAGCACAACTTGGATCTGTGGATTGGTAATAGAAACTTAAACCCAGGACTGCCCCTCATAGTACTACTACTAATAGACAGGGGCAGCTCCTAATGCTTTATCCCATACATGGGTCTCCTCAAATTATCTATGTTATGAACCCACTTGTCCCCTCTAGGGTTAACATATAGTTACTGACCATGGGATTGGTAAGGCCAATCTAACACTAAACAGTATAGGTTACTTCAACCATCAAGAGAGAAACTGGCTACTCTTAAAATGACAAGCAAGAGCAGCTAGCCTATTACCTACCTATGAGCTTAAAAGTTAAAAATATATTATTTAGAGAAATATTTTTGTAGGGAAATAAAGAAGTATCATAATTTTTTGAAGAGAGGTTCACAGGTGTATACTAGGTTAATGACCACCGGGGCCTTTATAAGCCTAGCCAGGCATCCCAATTGTATCCTGCAAGTTTATGTGTCTTAGAGGTTATTTAAGGGGCATATGTAAGCTATGGCAAAATGTACAGGTTAAATAACAAAAAACAGGCCAGCAACTGTGTGCTGTGTTTATTAATTTATTCTTACATGAAACACAAGAAAAAACAGACCGGTTTTGGTTAAGGAATTAACCTATCTTTCATCAGTGTAAAGATACAATACTACTTGTGAATGTATATATAATATATCCTTAATTGATGTATACATATTATTGGTCAGCACATAAATATTCATTTAAACCTGGGCTAAACAGCCATCCCAGTTTAACAATCCACCTTTTTTCCATTACATTTAATTTTGTATGCCATCCAGTTTTTTGGTTCCAGTCACCTCTTATCATGTCTATGATGGTAAAATGAAAAGACGCTGTGGTGTGTTGTAAAGTGTGTTTGGACTAAGCATTGCTCATTCTTTTATGTTTAACATCATAAAGGTGTTCAGAAATCCGTAACCTGAGGGGTCTAGATGTTTGTCCAAAGTAGAACGCATGACAGTTGCAAGTGGTCAGGTATACCACCCAGTCTGTACTGCAGTTTGCAAAAAATTTTATGTCGAATACCATATTACAATTGCTGCTAGAGAAGTTTTTTGGTTTTCAAAACTCGGACACAATTACTACAAAGGCCAAAAGGCATGCAACCAGTGATCTTCTCCCCAGATATGGTGGTTTGGATAGTATTATGCTGAGTGGATGGATGCTGATGTTTGAAATGGTTAAAATGAGACCCCAGATTTTTCCCTTTTCTAAAGGAGAACTGACATGTTTCATTTAGATGTTGGGGCAAAAAATTGTCTACCAACAATATATTCCAATGTCTTCTAATAATCTCAATAAACCTGTTTGTGTTCCTACCATATGTGGTGGTAAACCATAGTTTTTTGGTAGTAGAACTTGTTTTTTGTTGGTATTTCAAAAGGTCCTTTCTGTCAGTATTAGCAGCATAATTACTTGCTGTATAGACATGACCCATATTATATCCTCTCTCTTGAAATCTATGTACTAAGCTATCTATGTACTAAGTCTTTGCGAAAATGTGCAAAGGAGTTATCATCTGAACAGATGCGTCTCATCCTGATGAATTGTGACTTGGGGATGTTTTTGGTAATGTGGGCTGGATGAAAGCTGGATGCATGGAGTAGAGTGTTATACTCAGGGTATTTGCGAAACACTTCTGTACGTAGAGTATTTTCAGTGTTCCTGGATATAAGTACATCCAAATAGGTGATTTTATCCAGGTGGTAATTAACAGTGAACTGTAAACCCCATTTATTTTCGTTAAGATACCCTATGAATTCCATAAGGTATTCAGCATCAGACCTCCACACCATCCAGCAATCGTCCAAATACCTATGCCATGTATCAATTTCCCCCAAGTAGATGTTATGTGTAGTGTCATAAATAATGTGCTCTTCTATGTAAGCCATATAGAGATCCACATATATAGGGGCAAAAGATGCACCCATTGTAGTCCCACGTACTTGTAAGTAACATTGGTTACCATAGAAGAAGACATTCTTCGTGAGAGCATGTTTTGTCAGGATAAGGAGAAAGGTATTGAAACCAGGTCTATATAAATTGGATTTATCTAACCAGTATTCAGTAGCATCCAGCCCGGCCCAGTGCAGTATGTTTGTATATAATGAACAGACATCTAGTGTACACATTAACCAATGATCCTCAATTTGCATGTCATCTATTATGCCCAGAAATTCTGTGGTGTCTTGAATTCTGGACCCCAATCATTTAAGTAAGGGTTTGAGGTATTGAGTCAGAAATTGTGAGATTGGTTCAGTTAGGGACCCATTACCCACCACAATGAGTCTACCTGGAGGATTGTGGAGATCTTTATGGATCTTTGGCAAGAAATATATATATTAGCTGCTTGGATCTGGAACAGTAAGATGATATTTAACTTGTTCCGTAATAATACCGTTTTTACTGCTGATTCCAAAAATTTGTCCAATTGCCGTTTGAACATGCTAGATGGATCAAGGAGCATTCTGGTGTAACATCTGGCATCATCCAATTGTCTATGAGCCTCAGCATCATAATATGACCAATTCATGACAACCACAGCACCACCTTTGTCTGCAGAAATAATTACCAGGTTTTTATTATTAGCAAGTTCTTATAGAGCCAACATCTCAGACTTTGAGAGATTATTATATCTTGTATGAGCCATGTTTGAATTAAAATGCAGATCTTTGAGTACACTATTTTGAAAAAGGCTCACACAATGATGCATTGGTGGAACAAAGGTGGATTTGTGGTATTTAAATGAATCACCGGCTGAGTAATCATTGGTACTGTCATGAAAATGCACTTTAAGATTTAACAATCTACAAAAAGCTATAACATCCTGTGCCGATATATCTTCCTGAACAAAAAAAAAAAAAAACAGTATAAAAGAAAGGCCTTTATTTAACAAAGCTATCTGTGAATCCGAGAGTGTTGCATCAGAAATGTTTAATACATTTGTTTTAAAACAACAATTTACTTGTTCATCAAGAGTTCCATCAAACCCTGCATACTTTTGATGTTTGCGATATTTTCTACCTGCCCTCTTATAAGGCCTAAAGGGACAGTACTGTTATTACGTTTGGGGGTTGGAGAGTCTGAGGTCTGTTGTGTATCCAGATCTGTACCAGATGATGAATCACCCCCAGATGAATCAGTAAAAGAATTACGTTTTCTAAGAACAGATTTGGGACATTTGCATTTGGGGGTTGATTTACTTTTACTGCCCCCACCCTCAAATCTGACATGTCTGGTATAGTTAAATGGGGTGCCCTTTGTCATAGTCCATTTGATCTCTTTGGAACTTTTTAAGTTTCCTATATCTGAGTTGTGCTTCAAAAGTAAGTAAATCTTAACCAAGCTTGGTCAACTGTGTGGAATAAAATGGTTGACCAATATATTGATTACTGTCCTCACATAACTGAACAACAATATTACTTTGTTGGTCAATAACTCGTTCTTAATATCTAGCCAATGTTTCTACAAATTCCATGGAACATTTTTGTTGGATAGCAGACCACTCATTGGCTAGTTGGTCATCTATGTCATTAACTAATGGCTGAATTTTTACTCTGAGTCCTCTAGGAGTTATACCTGTGGCCATATATGCTTTGAATAATTTAAGATGCCAAACGTTGGCTCTTAGAGTTTTCATGGCTTTGCTGAGTTGATGAAACAATCCTTCACAGCAAAATTGTGGACTGTCACTGGTATTTGAACTATTATCATTGTTGGGATTTGTGATACAAAATATACCTAAATCTTCCTTATTGTAATAAAGTCCTACTAAAATACTCATTAGGTCCATTTTTCCAAAAGGTTAATATAGATAGATGATATGAATGTAAAAAATTGTAAACAAAAATAAATATAAACACTTGAGTTATGAAATGAAATAGCTGCTACCGCAGACCAAAAATATCACCTTCAACAAGGGTAGTGTGTTAAATATGTATATAAATATACATTCCAAATATCATCCCCCTTATAAATACATGCACAGTGATGATCAGAAACGCAATAATTGGACTTACATCAAAATCCAAAGTTAAATGTAGTGCCAAGTCCAAAAGACAAATATATTTGACTGAAAAAAGTTAATTTGTTGGACTGGACAATAGTGGCCCCTATTAAAATATATTTGAAAACCACCATTTAAGTGTCTATTCAAAACTGTAGTGGACCATCCTTAGATCTGCTAATAGTGCCACGTCCAGAACAACCTGGTTATAATCCTTCAAAGTCACAGTGTTGAGTCAAATATGGACTATATTGGCCCCTGCAAATAAGTGTCTATATAACCAATAGACTGACCAGCAAAGTTAGGAAAAAGGTCTGACACCATTTGTGGATGTATATAAGGGAGGACTATAGTATCCCAAAATTAAAGTTAAAAGAATAATGGTCATGCAGTTCAGATTTTATAACCAAAACTCGAGTGTAATATAAATATAGTCGTCTTTGTTAATATTAATATACTATATTGACCCAATAGTACAAATATTGTACTCCTGTCATGCTCATAAATATACCAAGAATATGAAATATAAATGGCCATCACATCAAAATGTACAGGTTGCCTCGGTCTGTTAGAGACATAGGTGCAAGACCTGGGGGTATTTCTTGTTTTTCATCCACTGGTCAAGGTTTCTCTTGAATAGGGTTGGGGATGAGCCCTGCTTCACATGGATGGGAAGCCTGTTTCAGAGAAGGGCACTTCTCTGAGACACATACCTGTACCTCCAACATGTCCTATTTATGTTGCAAGCAAACTTTGAATCCCTAGATAATGCTGTTCAATTTGCAGATATGCAAAAGTTCCATCAGAGTGAGGTTTCCAAGGATGCCTTGTATGCCAGGCATAGACTGTCTCTCAGCAGTCTGTAGGAAACAGAGTATAGAGATAAGACTTTGAGGTGATCTGCACAGGACATGCTGTTTACGCCCTGTATTCTTTTTGTGAAGAATGTCTATGGACATTCTGGTTGTTGAATGTGCCTGGTCAGGGACATAGCAATGGGGGTGTTGTACTCAGTGATGGGCCTGATGAGAACTGAACACAGTAGAATAATGACTTCTTTGGAGTTAATGCCCTTGCTTATAAGTTGAGCAATACAGGATGATTTTCTTCCTACCTTAGACACATATTGGCTGAAAGTCAGATTACTATTTACATATGTACGGAAATATCTGACTACTGGTTCTATTGTTAGGGATGCATTATTGATGAGGTAATTTCTTTGGGTGGCAGACTAAGCTGTGGCTTTGGCACCAGTCATTTGTCTGTGTTTGTCCTTCCTTTAGAATGTTAGTGTCTTGGGAGATCCTATACTGCTCCTATTTTGCAATCATCTGCAGACTTGGTCAACCAGTGGCTGTTGACATTGGCCCTGACTTTCAAGAAATAGGCACCAGCAAGGAGTGGACACAGCACAGTGCCCTGAGAGACTCTACTACTGACTTGCCTCTTTGTGGAGGTGGTTTCCCCTATCCTAACTTCCTGGGTCCTATCTGAGAGCCAGCTAACTATCCAGAGAATAACATAGGGGTTTATGTCTATATCCATGAGACTGTTAACAATGCCCAAGTGAGGCATTGTATTAAATGCCTTAGCCAGGTCAGTGTAGGCAGTATACACCATTTTGTTCTCATCCATTGCCTTGATGACCTTTTCAAAAAAGTTGCCAGGTTGAGTAGGCATGATCTGCCCTTGACGAAGACAAACTGGGTTGGATTCAGTGTTTGAAAGTTTTCTATGTCCTTATTAATCATTTCTATGATAGTTCTTTCCATGGTTTGAATATAAGATTAGTTGTACTTATAGGTCTGTAGTTCCCAGTGTTCATTGATTGCCCACCCTTGTGCAGAGATATGATCATTGCAGTTCTCTGTTCATATGGCTCAAAGCCTGTCTCAAGGTTATGGTTAAACAGTTGACTCCAGTGCTCCTGATAGATCAAGTTTCAGGCTATTTAGGAGGCATCCTGGGATATTATCAAGGCCCACTGATGCAGTGTTTTTGTCCTTTGAGAGTGCATCTAGGACCTCCTCCCTAGTGATAGTTGGGGGGGTTGTTTAATGGTATTTTCTGAGGGGCAGTTGGGAGGAGAGGGGGTAAAATTGGAGCTGAATTTGTCAACCAGCAGATTTGCTGTATACTCCAGCATTGTGTAGGTGGCTCCATTTAAAATCAGCTGTGCACACTGTTGTATGTTGTATGTTGCCTTTTAGGTTTCAGATATAACTAAATAAAGCCTTGTGGTTGTTCTTTGCCTGGGTTACTATCTTTACCTCATATTTTCATTAGTAGACTTAATTTGCACTCTTGGATGTTTGTTTAGATTGATGCGAGTGTTTCTTATTATGCTGGGTGTAGCACTTCCTAATCTTGGCTATGACTTTTTTTGCTTTTGTTGTACAACCTGTTTATATTTGGATTACATCAGGGTGGTTTATTTTTTGAATACTGGGCTATTTCTGGTAGGCACAGATGTTTCTAAGTACTTATTGACATGATTGTACAGTGTTTCTGTGAACA
This sequence comes from Protopterus annectens, assembly GCF_019279795.1. Taxonomy (NCBI): domain Eukaryota; kingdom Metazoa; phylum Chordata; order Ceratodontiformes; family Protopteridae; genus Protopterus; species Protopterus annectens. Next base: position 388,598,943 of record NC_056731.1, on the reverse strand, counting down.
ATTTTGCTTAGGCATCTGTGTTCTCAGGGTTTGGAAACTTGACATTTTGACAGGTTATCTCTTAGTAGTTGAAAGTTTGCCTTAGAATAAATTCTAAATGTTATGGGGTTAGGCAGGGTCACAAAATTGATTTTTTATGGAAGGAGACAACTTCATGGTCTGCTCTTACCAGAGAGTGCACTGCACTGGAGTGTGGGAGTGGTGGCCATGTCATTCTCCCATGTTTATGAGTACCAGATCAAATATGTTTGCACCCCTAGTGGGCATATGGACTAGTTCGTCCAAGATGTTTGTGTTTAGAAAGTCCAGGAATCACTGGGCCTGTAAGTCTGCGGAAGAGTAAGGATCCCAGTTTACAGAGAGGTAGTTGAATTCACCCATAAATATGGTACTGGGTTGAATGATGAGAGCCTCCAGTAAATTAAGTTAATTAAGTTATGGGTTTCTTGGGTTGCAAGGATATGCTATGGGACTTTGCCAATGGAAATATGAGCATGGAGAAGCTCAGGTATGTCACTCTATTTGAGTAGCCTACTCTTAAGCTGAGTTCATTTTTGATATAGATTGAGATGCCTCCACCTTTGGTCCCTGCCTGTGCAGTAGCTGGCCTGAATGTGTAGAAAGCATTGCAGCCCTGCACTGCTGGGATGCTCTCTGTGGCTTTAAACCATGTCTCTGTAACTGCACAAATGTTCACATTCTCCAGGGTGAGGAGAGACTGATGTTTCTTGTTTAGGCTCCTGGCAATGAGCAGTAAGACCTTTAGATTCCCTTGGGTTGATTTTGTATGTCAGAAGGTTTGTCAGTTTGACGTTGCCTAGAAAAGGCATTATGGGAGAGGACAATGTGTTAACCAGTAGCTGGAAGCCTAGAGGCTGACAGGTGCAGCCCATCCTTGGCAAAGTAATATGGTCTATTGACCATATCATCCCATCCTGACAAATATTGTAGCCCCCTGAAATGACACCAGAAACTAAGCCAATTACTGAAATCAATCAGCTTTTGTTTGTTTTGAGGCATCATCCTTGATGAAGGTAGAATAATGCTCAAACCTACGCACATACCAGCCTAGGACACATAGTCCAAAAGTTCCATAATGTTAATTTTTATATACCCCGGGAAGGTACTTCTCAGTTATTTACATACACACGGGCTATGACTGAGTCATAGTGGTACTTGTGGTTTAATAACTTGAGTGTATGGGTGATTTGGTGGTCCCTGGCCTTTGATAGACAACTGCCTGTGATCTTCTCCTTATTCAGCCTACTGTGCACAACATCTGGATGTCTCACAATGGAGTCTGCTATGATAAAAAGATTGGGTAGTGTGCTGGTTTGCCTTATGGGCTTTGTAGATGAGGCTCCAAAGGATGTAGTTGTAAGTATAGTTTTAGGTGTTGTTCTGATGGAGTGCTTTTGGGAGTGCTGAGGATTTTTTTTGGAGCATGAATATCTAGGAGATATTTGGCATTTGGGAAGGTGGCTTTTAAGTTCCTCAACATATGTTGGTCTTTGTGTTGAGTCAGTGCTATTTGTGATGGTTGTAATATGTACATCAACAACAACCTGATTGTTATTTTGAGTGCTTTTGTGTGAGAGTATTGCCTCCAGTGACATTGTGTAATTACAGCTCTCACATATTGTATCCATTTCTCTAAGGATTAATTGTTTTTCAGGGAATATGACAGTTTCTACATTGCCTCAGGGTCTCCATATCTATCCAGCTGGTGGAGGAAACATTGGGAAAGTGCTCAGCCATGGTGTCAGGCCTTTTTTAGATAAATATCAAAAGGGTGTTATAATAGGCTAACTTGGGAGCTCAGCATGCAACCATTTGCTCTTTGTGCAACTGAGTCCTGGGTAAAGTTACATGGAGAAGTTTTATAGTGAAAATTTAGTGCCTGCATCTATACAAGACATTGCAAAATGACAGTGTGTTTCCCAGCTTGGACAGGCCAGTCTACGTTTCTACTGCAATTAGAACTGCAGTACCAGTCGTTTTAATGTACAAACACACATTAGTTAGCCAAAAGTGAAAAGGTACTAAAAACAAATCAAACAACTAACTGCAACAAATAATTACAAGGTGATTCTAAGGCAGACAAGCCAGCAATGAAGAATGCACACTTTAAGATGATTTCAAAGCACATTGGTAGCAGCTATAACAAGGAAAAGCAAGTATACTTTACATTGATGGAATGCACAAAAAAGGAATTAAATAATGTGAAAATACAGCAGCAGTCTTTACAAGTAGCTTAGACAAGTACAATATTTAAGCAATAACCCACCTGGGTGTGGGTAATGCTGGATTTACCCACGGTTGGTGTGGTTTGGTCATGAGGGCTAAGCCCGACTGACCAAACAAAGACAACCGTGGGTAAATCCAGCATTACCCACACCCAGAAGTGGGTTATTGCTATTATACAATGACATTATTTAAGAAAAAAATGCTTACTTTTCTTAAATAATGGCATTTTATAATGCCTCAGTGCTGCCCTTCTGCAGCTGTCTGGTATTCTGCGGCAGTTCTGATGTACTGTGCATGCGTATGCTTACGCAGTACATCAGAGATGTGTGTGGAAGCAACGGAGAAAGCAAGATCTCCATTGCTTTTTAGAAAGTGTCTCGCTATGTTAAAGGAGTTTAACATAGTGAGACAGCTTTAAAAAAAGCAACGATCTTCCTTTCTCTGTTGCTTTTTAACATAGCGAGACAGCTTTAAAAAAAAGCAATGGAGAAAGAAAGATCTCCGTTGCTTTTTTAAAGCTGATCTGCTATGTTAAACTCCTTTAACATAGCAAGACACTTTCTAAAAAGCAACGGAGATCTTGCGTTTTCCGTTGTTGTAACAAAGAAAAAAAAAAAAAGACTTATACTAATGGAAAAAGTCTGGGCAACAGGACCTTTTTCCATTAGTATAAGTGATTTACAACAGGCATGCTGACCAATCAGCATGCACATTTTGGAATATTAATGAGAGGTCATTGTATAACTCAAATGAAAGTACTTAGGCTGGATGGCACCAGATGCTAGCCAAATATATAAATGAGGACACCAAGCATTTTAGCTCTGGGTAACTGAGCAAAGAGCTGAGCAAGTATGCTGAATTTATAGACTCAAAGAAAAGTGACTAAACCAATAAAATGTCCTCTGACCAATGAAATAATCTGATTTTAAGCCTCCCTATTGTTTTCCAACTCAGACAGACCAGCTACCTTTCTATTGCCACTAATATTGCAATCCCAGTCTTTTTCCCAGAAACAAATCAAACAGCTACAACATGTAATACTCACTTTAAGCCTCCCTGAATGTTTGCAAACTCAGGCTGATCAGCTTACCTTTTTACTGCTACTAGAATAACAGTCTCAGTCTTCTTCATGTAAAAACACACTTTAGCTAGCCAAAAGTAAAATGGCAAAAACAAGAAAAGGAAGAATGGATGCCATCCGTGATGGAGAAGGAAATATTAGATATAGGCAAAAAGAAATGATGGAAATTGTGGAAAAGTTTGCGGATATAATTTCTGAAAAGGAGATAATACAAGAGAAAGTATGAATTGTACAAAAAAATCTGAAAATGTTAAGAATTCTCTTGGAAAAAAGATTACTTTTATAGAAATGGAAGATAAAATAACAGAAAGGAATGCCACCATCAGGAATGGATGGATTAGATTATTAGTATATTAAAGATATGAATGAAAATGAAAAATTAATATTCAGTAAAATATTAAATGAATAAGTAGAAAAAATAATAACAAATGGAGGGATTTGTGGTGGAGTACTAACATTTATATGCAAAAAAGATGAAAGAAAATACATTAGAATGGAGATTGATAACACTGGGAAATAGAAATTATGAATTTTTTATGAAAATAATACAAAAAAGATGCAAACCTTTTTGGATGACGTGATAGTAGAAGGGGTTTTTGAAATCAAGGGGAGAGCAGAAGGAAATATTATAACAGTAAGAGCAGTACCAGTTATGATTTTGAAAGAAAATTAAGAAGCAATACTAGTGATACGATGTGGCAAATGCAGTTGACAAGATTATTCATGAAGTGATATGCAAGATTCTAGAGACATATAGGATAGGAGAAAAAAAATTAATGCTATAAAGATATGCTATGAAATGTCATGGGTGAAAATTGTGTTAGAGGGAAGATAAAAATTAGGAGAGGAGGTTAAACAAGGATATCAATTATGTGTCTGTAATGGTAATGAATGCAATAATTTATACATGTATGTTCAAAATGAATGAAGCAACATGGGAGATGGAAAAAGAAGTTATAATACAAATGTGTCTGTCATATACAGATGATTGTGGCTAAAAATAAGATATGTAAATGGTAAAATCAGTCAGCAAAAAGGAAATTGATGCACTTTGACAAAAACAAGTAACAGAAACAAAAGATAAACATGCACCACATGACTGAAAAGCAGATAAAACTTATAATAAACAGATAAGCGCTTTCATATTTTGATAGATGCTTTCTCAGATCATATAAATACAAAAAAAAATTAAAACATTTAAATAGCACACACTTGATACAAAGTATCCAATAAAATTGGATTAAATAAACCATGTGAATTTAAATGCGGTTTCAATGGAACTGCTTCATTGAGTCCATCACCTTTATCGTACTGTAGTATAATTATCCACCTAAGTTCTTCCTGTTCTCCTATCCTATGATCATGTAATATAATCTGTATCACCATAAAAGTAAAGAAATGTGCAGGACCATACAAATTAACATGCCTGGCCAATGTATTCCTTTCATCATATTTCCTGATATTATATATGTGTTCTCGTACCTACTCTCTCAATGATTAATCAGTTTTGCCTACATAAAACACTCTGCAGGCTTCACACTTATCTAAATGAACCAGCTATCAACTATTACAATCAGCATAAACATCAAATCTGAACTCATTTCCTGTGGCAGGGTGAATAAACAAATTGCTGTCATCAATATATGAGCAAATAATAAATTTACCGCATCCCTATGTACTCTGTCGTTCTATATCAACAATCTACTGCTCCTTCCTCTTATAGCATAGCATACGCTTAAGAGATTTATTATTTCTAAAGAAACCGAGGATTAGGGCCTACAGTTTATTTTATCTCCTCATCTGTGGTCAATATAGACCAATTCTTAACAAAAACATCATGTATCAAACTGACATCAGAGGAGAAAGACATGGTAATGCCCATATACTGCGAGGTCACTCCATCACTACTGTTTACATGGGTTGTCATCTTCTCAAAAAAATAAGGTTTACCTTTGCCCACTCTATCTATCTTGTCTGGTCGCAAGTATCTATTCACTTCACATGTGGAATATCCATGAGCTAACAAATCATTCTTGAAAATACCTAAGCCCTCTCCAAACTTTTAATTTAACCTAGAGAGTCGCCTTCCTTACCCTTTGATGATGTTATGGTATACATGATTAGGATGCATGCTTCTTCTGCATAAAATGTTGTTCCTCTTACAGTGTTTCTTAAATGAACTGGATACAAAATGTCCATCCTGCTCCCGAGTAATAGCTACATACAAAAACTCTATGCTGGTATTAGAGTAATGGATAATCATCATCATCTTCTTTCGGCTGTTCCCGTTAGGGGTCGCCACAGCGGATCATCTGTTTCCCTTTCTTCATGTCCTCCGCATCTTGCTCTGTCACACCAACCACCTGCATGTCCTCTCTCACCACATCCATAAACCTTATCTTTGGCCTTCCGCTTTTCCTGTTACCTGGTAGCTTCATCCTTAGCATCTTTTTCCCAATATACTCAGCATCCCTCCTCAGCACATGTCCAAACCAACATAATCTTGCCTCTCTGGCTTTGTCTCCAAACCTTCCAACCTGGGCTGACCCTCTAATATACTTATTCCTAATCCTGTCCACCCTCGTCACACCCAGTGCAAATCTTAACATCTTTAACTCTGCTACATCCAGCTCTAACTCCTGCTTTTTTGTCAATGCCACTGTCTCCAACCCATATAACATAGCTGGTCTCACTACCCTCTTGCAGACCTTCCCTTTCACTCTTACTGGTACTCGTCTGTCACAAATCACTCCTGACACTCTTCTCCACCTAATCCATCCTGCCTGTACTCTCTTCTTCACCTCTCTTCCATACTCACCATTACACTGAACTATTGATCCCAAGTATTTAAACTCATCCACCTTTGCCACCTCTACTCCTTGCATCCTCACTATTCCTCTATCCTCCCTCTCATTCACAAACATATATTCTGTTTTAGTCCTGCTGACCTTCATTCCTCTTCTCTCTAGAGCATATATCCACCTCTTTAGGGTGTCCTCCACCTGTTCCCTACTCTCACTACAGATCACAATGTCATCTGCAAACATCATAGTCCACGGGGACTCCTTTCTGATCTCGTCTGTCAACCTGTCCATCACCATTGCAAATAAGAAAGGGCTCAGAGCTGATCCTTGATGTAATCCCACCGCCACCTTAAACACATCCATCACTCCCACCGCAGACCTCACCACTGTCCCACTACCCTCGTACATATCCTGTACCACTCTTACATACTTCTCTGACACTCCCGACTTCCTCATACAATACCACAACTCCTCTCTAGGCACCGTGTCATATGCTTTCTCTAAGTCTACAAAAACACAATGCAACTCCTTCTGACCTTCTCTGTACTTCTCCATCAACACTCTCAGAGCAAACATCGCATCTGTAGTGCTCTTTCCCAGCATGAAATCATACTGCTGATCACTAATCATCACATCCCTTCTTAACCTAGCTTCCACTACTCTTTCCCATAACTTCATGCTGTGACTGATCAATTTAATCCCTCTGTAGTTACTACAGCTCTGCACATCACCCTTATTCTTAAAAAATGGTACCAAAACACTTTTTCTCCATTCCTCAGGCATCCTCTCACTTTCCAAGATTTTATTAAACAATCTGGTTAGAAACTCCACTGCCATTTCACCTAAACACCTCCATGCTTCCACAGGTATGTCATCTGGACCAACAGCCTTTCCATTCTTCATCCTCTTCATAGCTATCCTTACTTCCTCCTTGATAATCCAATGCACTTCATGATTCAGTATCCCTACATGATCAACCTTCTCTCCCTCTCATTCTCTTCATTCATCAACCCCTCAAAGTACTCTTTCCATCTCCTCAACACACTCTCCTCGCTTGTGAGTATGTTTCCCTCATTATCCTTTATCACCTTTACCTGCTGCACATCTTTCCTAGCATGGTCCCTCTGTCTAGCCAGTCAGTACAGGTCCTTTTCTCCCTCCTTAGTGTCCAACCTTTCATACAACTCTTCATACGCCTTATCCTTAGCCTTCACCACCTCTCTCTTTGCCATGTACCTCATCTCCCTATACTCCTGTCTAATTTCTTCATCTCTCTGACAATCCCACTTCTTCTTCGCCAACCTCTTTCTCTGTATACTCTCCTGTACTTCCTCATTCCACCACCATGACTCCATGTCATCCTTCCTCTGTCCAGATGTCATCCCAAGCACCTTTCTAGCAGTCTCCCTTACTAGCTCTGCTGTAGTTATCCAGCTATTTTGTAACTCTTCACTGACACTCAGTGCCTGTCTTAACTCTTCCCTGAACTCCACCTCACAATTACCCTTTTTCAATTTCCACCATTTGATCCTTGGTGCTGCCCTCACACTCCTCCTCCTCTTCTTGATCACCAATGTCATCCTACAAACCACCATGGATAATAAAATGGAAAAAGTCAGTACAAAAATTCAAAAACTCCGCAAACTCTAAAAATTCAAATTGTTGTCCACTCCATAAAACAAATACATCATTGACAATCCATTTATAATAAAAGATGGACTCAAAGAATCAGTTACCTCTCAAACATAAGTGGTTTTCCACAATGCTAAAATCATATTGGCATAGCTATTGGCATACAAAGTACCCACAGCTACACCAAATATTTGCCAATAATAACATTAATCAAATAAAAATATATTGTTAGCAAGAATCAATTCCAAAAACATACAAATCAAACAAATACAGCCATTAGAAATATCACCATTCATGTGAAAAAAAGTCTTTACATGTTCCAGGCCCACATAATTTGGTATCACCGTAAAAAGTGATGTAATATTTAAGGTTACCATCCATACATTCTGGTTACTGTAAAAAATGCTATAAATAATAGCCATAAAATTTTGGGGAATTTTTAAGAAGTAGAGAATTTCTTCTGGAGCATTTTGTTGGATAAGTTACCAGCTTAAACTGATATGAAATATGAGGGTCTATATCAGAACATCGAAGTTTTAAAACTTCGAATGTTGTAATATCGACCCGTTTTAATCGAACACTAAAAATAGCGAAGCTGCAGAACACTGAATTCTTTCCTAGGGAAAGAATTTGGTTGGCCGGTTCTGTGGCTTCGCTATTTTCAGTGCTGTGGTGGAGATTTACGAGTCGGGTTCAGGTAAGTGTGCGATTGTGTGGTTGTTAGGATTAGGGCGCAGGTTAGGTGGGTTAGGGTGCAGGTTAGGTGAGTTAGGGTTAGGGTGCGGGTTAGGTGAATTAGGTTTAGGGGCGAGTTAAGTGAGTTAGGGTTAGGGTGCGGGTTAGGTGAGTGTGCGATAGTGACGGACCTTAGGGTTAGGGTTTGGGTTAAGGTAAGTGGATAGATAGTAGTGTATGTATAGTTTAGTGTAGGGTTAGTTGTAGGATTATAAGTGTATGTGTGTGGGTTGATGTTTTTTAGGTGGGCTTGTGTTGTGTGTACGTGTTTCGGAATAGCAAATTTTTTCCCCAAGGAAAAAATTAACTGTTCTGAATGTTCGATATTATGTGGTTTAGATATTTTAGGTTCGATGAAATAGTGTTCACTATTTTCATCTTTCGATAACGTGATATAAACGCAAATATGATGTATTGGAAGAAAGAAAATGTGATGTGTGTAATGAGGAAGAAACAACAAAATATTATTCTTAGAAAGTAAGAAATTAACTCTTTTGGAGATGTAAAAAGTAATATAATTGGGAAAGATTTAAAACTACAACAACAAATATGATATATGGAAAATATGAGAAAGAAAAAAATGTGAACTCGAAAAATGGGACCAAAAACCAAAGCAGAATGCACACTAAAAGAACTCTGCACCACAAAAAGGGTGCAAAGATATGGTAACAGGCACAGAATATTGGAAACATGAATCAGCGAACCAGAGCAAAAGTTGCAAGCACTTTAATAGCCAAACAAATATCCAAAATAATCCAGAATAAAACAGCTTAGCACCACACAGTTGTTTAGTACTTTTGTCACAAAGAATTCATCAGCACTAAGTATTGCACATTTAAAACACTGCTTATACGCATGTTAATCAATTAAGAACATCAGATGACTTTAAAGTAAATTCTAATTAAAATAAAATAGTCAAATAAGTAGTTCAGTATAAAAACCTTAGTTCAAACTTCATAAATAATATTAAAATTTATCTTAAAAATGTATTCATCTCATCAAAATAAAAGATCCTTTAAAAATATTTTTAAAAAATCTGTTTGTATCATCATTATGTTTACAAGCTTTGTATTTCAATAAAATCTAGGAATACCAAAAAAAAAAAATCAAACAAAATCAAATAACATTACTAACTGTTAAAACATCACTATGGTTTAGTAAAAAATATTAACATATTAATGTCATAAGTATAATAATAATTTAGCAGATCTTAATTTAAAAACTGGAAAAATACTAACATTGTCATTTAAACCATGGTATACAATAGCATTAACCTTTAATTGCCAAAATAATTCACAATATGCTAGGGTGAGCCCCATGACCCACCCCTTGGGTTAACATGGACCTTCTTCACTATTCCAAACTCAAATCTCTTAAAATTAGAACACTCCTGGGTCTGTTCAACTAATGCATTTTTTGAATTTTGTTTCAAGATGTCATAATAGTGTTCATATATATTTTTTACATAGAAGTCTGTCCATCTTCCCTATATAAAATGCTGAACAAGTAATACATTTAGAAATGTATACTGTACCATGAGTATTACAATTCTCAGGTTGTAAAAACCCTGTGGTCATAAGATCATAGGAAGTTAGGCTATTGGCCCTGAGACCCTTACAAGCCTGGCCAAGACATTAGCCCATGCTCTACTAAGTCAGCACCTGATGCCCCTTTCCAGCAGGGACACAGGTGGAATCCCAGGGGTATATTTTCTGTTCCCAATCCAGTTATCCAGGTTGTACTTAAAATGGTTAATAAGGTGCTCTGCTTAATATGGACAGGGAGTTTATTCCACAGAAGGGGGAGTCTCTGGGATACAAATCTATCCCACCAACAAGTCCTGTTGATGTCACAGACCAGATTGAGGTCATGTGTGAGGTATACTTGAGTGGAGCTTGACTTGCGGATATGCAGCAGTCTCATCAAGGTGGGGTCTGAGATGGCTTTGTATGCCTGAAGAGTCTGTATGAGACTGAGTAGAGGGACAGGGCTTTTAGCCTATCTGCATAGGGTGCATGTTTGAGGCCCTGGCTTCTCCTGGTGAGGAACCTCTGTGGTCTCTCCAGCTACTGCATGTGCTTTATGAGGTACATGCCAAAAGGGGCATTGTACTCAATAATAGGTCTTATAAGGGAAGAATACAGGGATGTTAAAATTAGAGCACTCCTGGGTGTGTCTAAAAACAAGCTGAGGTTGCTCTCCTAGTATCTGGTGTAATGACTCATTGCCCTTAAAGGTCAACCAAAATTGTTCAACAATCGTTTTTTAACAAATGGTTTAAAACAGATTCTCCAAAACCATGCAGGGACCTATAAAATATAGTTACATTGGCAGCACCTGCCATATTTAATGGTCCCTTTATTCAGAATTTCTTTTTTCCTGCCATCATCAGTAGATTGACACTTTTGTAAAATTGTTTTCTATTTGGAGCTATTTTAAAAAACAAACTGAGGTGGCTCTCCTAGTACCTGGTGTAAGGACTTGCAACCCTTAAAAATCAACCAAAATTTTTGAACAATTTTTTTAACCTGACCAGAACAATGATTGTAATGAAGTACTAAAATCCTGTTAAAATCTTTAGTAGGCCAACACTGGAAAGGGTTGTGGGATTATCAATGCCTTGTCCTAAAAAGGGTTTATACTTAATACCCCAATTATTAACCACATCACTGCAAGCTTTGTGGATAAATTCTGGGAGATAAGCTCTTTCCAAAAACATATTAAACAAGATCTACCTCTCATGTTCAAATTTAGTTTTGTCTGAAATCATCCTAGCAAGTTTAACATATTGTCCTTTAATTAATTTTTTTTTATAAGAAAATGGATGGAAACTATTGCAGTATAAATAAAAGTTCAGAACATTTGGTTTATGTTATGTGTTAGACTCAACTTTGTTGTTAGAAACAGAAACCGTAGTATCTAAATTGTGTATATTGTCACAATTGTATTGGAAAGTAAACTTCAAATATTCCGTAGTACCATTAAGGTATTGGATGAAGTCACAAATCAAATCCTGGGGACCATTCCATAGCACAAAAATATCATCCAAAAATCTGAGGTAAAGCTTACAGTAGGGAAAAAGGCCAGTTTAAAAACGTAATCTCTTTTCCCAAGCTAGCATAACCATATTTGCAAAAGTAGGGGCACAAGCTGCCTCCATTGTTACACCACTGATCCACTTGTAAATCTTACCTTCAAAAAATAAAAATTTGTTAAAAAGAATAAGGTCCATGCAATTCAACAAAAGACTGATCTCCTTAGTGGACAAATAATGTAAATCCAACAAGGCATTTTCAAAAAATCTAAACATTCCTTCTTGAGTATATATGTAAAAATGTCTACCACATCAATGGTAAGAGAAATTAAGGGTGAGTCAAACAGATTCACCTTCAACCTGCCAAAGAAGTCCCAGGAATCCTTAATAATGTGTCTAATAGATCCCAGGTATAATTTAAGAATTTTGCCAATGTAAACATCCAAAGGATGAGTAATACACCCGTGTGCCACCACAATGGATCTTAATGACAGCTGTAATATGTCCTTGTGGACTTTAGGTATTCCAAAGATGGTTGGAATAATAGGATTAATGTTTTTCAAAGCCTGATGCAAAGTAATAGAAATAATTTCATCATTAAAACTGTTCTCCAAAAATAAATAGATAAATATGTCCACATGTCATATGGAACTCATTCCTAGAAGAGATTAAATACACATCAGAATTCTGCAAAATGTTAAACATTTGTGATATGTAATTCATAAAGTCCATTAATACTGTCCCAGCACCTTTGTCAGGCTTCATGATCCTAACATTTCTATTGCGTGACAACTCAAAAATATTAAACATTTGTAAAACATAATTCATAAAGTTCATTAATACTGTCCCACTACCTTTGTCAGGCTTCAGGATCCAAACATTTCTATTACTTGACAATTTGTGAAGAGGCGCTTTTTCTTCACTAGTTAAGTTGTGGTGAAACCTCTTAGATCTAACAGAAGCAAAATGTATAGTTCCTTTTCACAATTTTTTTCAAATGTGGGAATGGTGGAAGGTAGTGTAGGATGAAAAGTGCCACAACGTTTTAAAATGTCCCCATGCTCTTATGTTTGGTTGGGCTTGTTGTGAAAAAAACTGCAGTAAGTTTAACCTCCTAGTAAAAAGTTTAAGTTCTATAATGGAATCAACTACATCAAAAGACTTATTACAAATAAAAGTGAAACCCTTGGAAAACAAGGAAAAATAATTCTTTGTAATGCTTAAACTAGTATAATTAAAAATGTTGTAACCCATATAATTTAATAAAACCCTGTTGTGTTCAAGTTGAAATAACTTTGTGTAAATTTGTAGAAGGTGATGTTGATAAAAAGTCCTGTAATGGTTCATATGTCTGTGTGAACCCCTTCGTCTTCTTGAACCTCAATTTATGTAGCTTCTCCTTTGTTTCCCTGGGGACAGCAATTGCCCCAAATGAAGGTGTACAAAATGACATTCTAACTTCCTGTATCTTCTTCTCTCACTTTGCCAGTCTCTCTGACCGACAAGGGGGGGGGGGGTATTCTAAAAGGTCAGTAAAATCTGGAACATTTGTATCACGTTGAGAAAAAGTTTCAATTACATCATTTTGAATTACAATGGGGGATAATACTTTGTCAGGGTTATCATTATGTGAAGTATTAATAACATCTTGTTTAGAGTTATTAAAATTGGGTGCCCTGTAAGCCATACCATCCTCACACTGTTTGTTATCCCTAGCTAATTTCCTATCTTTCCTTTTACAATCATAGCATATTTATCAGCATTTTTAAACAACGAAAAATATTTGTCTTTATAAGTACTGAACATAAGATTGTTTTAAAAGAATCATTTAAAACATTTAATTTGCTCAAAAGTTGATCAACCATCATTTTGTTTTGTTTCACCATCAAAAAAACTAGTTCAAGTCCTTGTTTATTGAAAAGATCTGTAACCTCTGTGAAAAAGTAAATGGTTCAACAATGCTCCATTAAGAAATTTGTTGTAGCATAACCCCATAGGTAAGGTGCCATTCTTCAAA